>NW_027448214.1:0-62664 GCF_038048845.1 Mixophyes fleayi
ATTCATGATTCATGATTTGATTAATGATTCAATTCATGATTCTTGATTCATGATTCATGATTCATGATTCATTAATCATGATTCGATTCATGATTCATGATTCATGATTCAATTTATGATTCATGATTCATGATTTAATTCATGATTCATGATTCATGATTCGATTCATGATTCGATTCATGATTCATGATTCATGATTCAATTTATGATTCATGATTCATGATTTAATTCATGATTCATGATTCATGATTCGATTCATGATTCATGATTCATGATTAATGATTTGATTCATGATTCATGATTCAATTCATGATTCATGATTCATGATTTGATTCATGATTCATGATTAATGATTTGATTCATGATTCATGATTCATGATTCAATTCAGGATTCATGATTCAAGATTCATGATTCATGATTCAATTCATGATTTATGATTCAATTCATGATTCATTATTCATGATTCATGATCCATGATTCATGATTCATGATTCATGATTCCATTCATGATTCATGATTCATGATTCATGATTCAATTCATGATTCAATTCATGATTCTTGATTCATGATTTATGATTCAATTCATGATTCATGATTCGATTCATGATTCTTGATTCATGATTCATGATGTGATTAATGATTCATGATTTAATTCATGATTCATGATTCATGATTCATTAATCATGATTCGATTCATGATTCGATTCATGATTCATGATTCATGATTCAATTTATGATTCTTGATTCATGATTCAAGATTCAATTCATGATTCATGATTCGATTCATGATTCTTGATTCTTGATTCATGATTCGATTCATGATTCATGATTCAATTCATGATTCAATTCATGATTCATGATTCATGATTCAAGATTCAATTCATGATTCATGATTCGATTTATGATTCATGATTCATTATTCATGATTCGATTCATGATTCATGATTCAATTCATGATTTATGATTCAATTCATAATTCATGAGTTGATTCATGATTAATGATTCATGATTCAATTCATGATTCATGATTTAATTCATGATTCATGATTCATGATTCAATTCATGATTCAATTCATGATTCAATATTCATAATTCAATTCATGATTCATGATTTGATTCATGATTCATGATTCAATTTATGATTCATGATTCATGATTCAATTCATGATTCATGATTCAATTCATGATTCATGATTCATTATTCATGATTCATGATTTAATTCATGATTCATAATTCTTGAATTATGATTCAATTCATGATTCATGATTCAATGTATGATTCATGATTCAATTAATGATTCATGATTTAAATAATGATTCATGACTCAATTCTTGATTCGATTCATGATTCAATTCATGATTCATGATTCGATTTATGAATCATGATTCATGATTCAATTCATGATTCATGATTCATGATTCAATTCATGATTCGATTCCTGATTCAATTCATGATTCATGATTCAATTCATGATTCATGATTCATGATTCAATTCATTATTCATGATTCTATTCATGATTTATGATTCATGATTCAAGATTCAATTCATGATTCATGACTCATGATTCATGATTCAATGTATGATTCATGATTCATGATTCAATTAATGATTCATGATTCAATGTATAATTCATGATTCATGATTCAATTAATGATTCATGATTTAAATAATGATTCATGACTGAATTCATGATTCGATTCATGATTCAATTCATGATTCAGGATTCATGATTCAATTCATGATTCATGATTCAATTCATGATTCGATTCCTGATTCAATTAATGATTTATGTTTCAATTCATGATTCAGGATTCATGCTTCAATTCATGATTCATGATTCAATTCATGATTCGTTTCCTGATTCAATTAATGATTTATGTTTCAATTCATGATTCATGATTCATGATTCAATTCATTATTCATGATTCTATTCATGATTCATGATTCATGATTCAATTCATGATTTATGAATCATGATTCATGATTCAATTCATGATTCAATTCATGATTCATGATTCAATTCATGATTCGATTCCTGATTTAATTCATGATTAATGATTCAATTCATGAATTATGATTCATGATTCAATTCATGATTCATGATTCGATTCATGATTCATGATTCGATTCATGATTCATGATTCATGATTCAATTCATGATTCATGATTTATGATTCAATTCATGATTCATGATTCATGATTCAATTCATGATTCATGATTCAATCAATGATTCATGATTCATGATTCAATTCATGATTCATGATTCAATTCATGATTCATGATTCATGATTCGATTCATGATTCATGATTCATGATTAATGATTCATGATTCATGATTCGATTCATGATTCATGATTCATGATTTATCATTTGATTCATGATTCATGATTCAATTTATGATTCATGATTTATGATTCAATTCATGATTCATGATTCAATCAATGATTCATGATTCATGATTCAATTCATGATTCATGATTCAATTCATGATTCATGATTCGATTCATGATTCATGATTCATGATTCGATTCATGATTCATGATTCATGATTTAATTCATGATTCATGATTCATGATTCGATTCATGATTCATGATTCATGATTCAATTCATGATTCATGAATTATGATTTATGATTCGATTCATGATTCATGATTTATGATTCAATTCATGATTCATGATTAATGATTCAATTCATGATTCATGATTCAATTCATGATTCATGATTCAAGATTCATGATTCATGATTCAATTCATGATTCATGATTCGATTTATAATTCATGATTCATGATTCAATTCATGATTCATGATTCATGATTCATGATTCAATTCATGATTCATGAATCATGATTCAATTCATGATGCATAATTCATGATTCATGATTCGATTCATGATTCATGATTCGATTCATGATTCATGATATATGATTCAATTCATGATTCATGATTCATGATTCATAATTCATGATTCAATTCATGATTCATAATTCATGATTCATGATTCAATTCATGATTCATAATTCATGATTCATGATTCAATTCATGATTCATAATTCATGATTCATGATTCATGATTTGAATCATGATTCAGGATTCAATTCATGATTCATGATTCATGATTCATGATTCATTATTTATGATTCGATTCATGATTCATGATTCATGATTTATGATTCATGATTCATGATTCATGATTCATGACTCATGATTCGATTCATGATTCATGATTCATGATTAATGTTTCATGATTCGATTCATGATTCATGATTTATGATTTAATTCATAATTCATGATTCATGATTCGATTCATGATTCATGATTCATGATTCGATTCATTATTCATGATTCATGATTAATGATTTGATTCATGATTCATGATTCAATTCATGATTCATGATTCATGATTTATGATTTATGATTCGATTCATGATTCATGATTTAATTCATGATTCATGATTCATGATTTATGATTTATGATTCGATTCATGATTCATGATTTAATTCATGATTCATGATTCAATTCATGATTTAATTCATGATTTATGTTTCATGATCCATGATTCAATTCATGATTCATGATTCATGATTCAATTCATGAATCAATTCATGATTCATGATTCAATTCATGATTCATGATTCAATTCATGATTCATGATTCAAGATTCATGATTCATGATTCAATTAATGATTCATAATTTGATTTATGATTCATGATTCATAATTCAATTCATGATTCATGATTCATAATTCATGATTCCATTCATGATTCATGATTAATGATTCATGATTCAATTCATGATTCAATTCATGATTCTTGATTCATGATTTATGATTCAATTCATGATTCATGATTCGATTCATGATTCTTGATTCATGATTCATGATTCAATTCATGATTCTTGATTCATGATTTATGATTCAATTCATGATTCATGATTCGATTCATGATTCTTGATTCATGATTCATGATTTGATTAATGATTCATGATTCATGATTCAATTCATGATTCATGATTCATGATTCATTAATCATGATTCGATTCATTATTCGATTAATGATTCATGATTCATGATTCAATTTATGATTCTTGATTCATGATTCAAGATTCAATTCATGATTCATGATTCGATTCATGATTCTTGATTCATGATTCATGATTCGATTCATGATTTATGATTCAATTCATGATTCATGATTCAAGATTCGATTCATGATTTTTGATTCATGATTCATGATTCGATTCATGATTCATGATTCGATCCATGATTCATGATTCAATTCATGATTCAATTCATGATTCATGATTCATGATTCAAGATTCAATTCATGATTCATGATTCGATTTATGATTCATGATTCATTATTCATGATTCGATTTATGATTCATGATTCATTATTCATGATTCGATTCATGATTCATGATTCAATTCATGATTCAATTCATAATTCATGAGTTGATTCATGATTAATGATTCATGATTCAATTCATGATTCATGATTTAATTCATGATTCATGATTCATGATTCAATTCATGATTCAATTCATGATTCATTATTCATAATTCAATTCATGATTCATGATTTGATTCATGATTCATGATTCAATTTATGATTCATGATTCATGATTCATGATTCATGATTCATGATTCAATTCATGATTCATGATTTGATTCATGATTCATGATTCAATTCATGATTCAATTCATGATTCATAATTCTTGATTCATGATTCAATTCATGATTCATGATTCAATGTATGATTCATGATTCATGATTCAATTAATGATTCATTATTTAAATAATGATTCATGACTCAATTCATGATTCGATTCATGATTCAATTCATGATTCATGATTCGATTTATGAATCATGATTCATGATTCAATTCATGATTCATGATTCATGATTCAATTCATGATTCATGATTCAATTCATGATTCGATTCCTGATTCAATTCATGAATCATGATTCATGATTCAATTCATGATTCATGATTCATGATTCAATTCATGATTCATGATTCAATTCATGATTCGATTCCTGATTCAATTCATGAATCATGATTCAATTCATGATTCATGATTCATGATTCAATTCATTATTCATGATTCTATTCATGATTGATGATTCAAGATTCAATTCATGATTCATGACTCATGATTCATGATTCATGATTAATGATTCAATTCATGATTCATGATTCATGATTCAATTCATGATTCATGATTCATGATTCATGATTCATGATTTATGATTCAATTCATGATTCATGATTCATGATTCATGATTTATGATTCAATTCATGATTCATGATTCATGATTCATGATTCAATTCATGATTCATAATTCATGATTCATGATTTATGATTTGATTCATATTTCATGATTCAATTCATGATTCATGATTCATGATTCATGATTTATGATTCAATTCATGATTCATGATTCAATCAATGATTCATGATTCATGATTCAATTCATGATTCATGATTCAATTCATGATTCATGATTCAATTCATGATTCATGATTCAATTCATGATTCATGATTCGATTCATGATTCATGATTCATGATTAATGATTCATGATTCAATTCATGATTCATAATTCATGATTTAATTCATGATTCATGATTCATGATCCGATTCATGATTCATGATTCATGATTCAATTCATGATTCATGATTCATGAATCATGGTTTATGATTCGATTCATGATTCATGATTTATGATTCAATTCATGATTCATGATTCATGATTAATGATTCAATTCATGATTCATGATTCAATTCATGATTCATGATTCAAGATTCATGATTCATGATTCAATTCATGATTGATGATTCGATTTATGATTCATGATTCATGATTCAATTCATGATTCATGATTCATGATTCAATTCATGATTCATGAATCATGATTCAATTCATGATGCATAATTCATGATTCATGATTCAATTCATTATTCATGATTCATGATTCATGATTCGATTCATGATTCATGATTTATGATTCAATTCATGATTCATGATTCATGATTCATGATTCAATTCATGATTCATAATTCATGATTCATGATTCAATTCATGATTCATAATTCATGATTCATGATTCATGATTTGAATCATGATTCAGGATTCAATTCATGATTCATGATTCATGATTCATGATTCATAATTTATGATTCGATTCATGATTCATGATTCAATTAATGATTCATGATTCATGATTCGATTCATGATTCATGATTCAATTAATGATTCATGATTCATGATTCAATTCATGATTCATGATTCATGATTCATGATTCATGATTCATGACTCATGATTCGATTCAGGATTCATGATTCATGATTAATGTTTCATGATTCGATTCATGATTCATGATTTATGATTTAATTCATGATTCATGATTCATGATTCAATTCATGATTCATGATTCATGATTCGATTCATGATTCATGATTAATGATTTGATTCATGATTCATGATTCAATGTATGATTCATGATTCATGATTCAATTAATGATTCATGTTTAAATAATGATTCATGACTCAATTCATGATTCGATTCATGATTCAATTCATGATTCATGATTCAATTCATGATTCATGATTCATGATTCAATTCATTATTCATGATTCTATTCATGATTCATGATTCATGATTAAAGATTCATGATTCAATTCATGATTCATGATTCAATTCATGATTCGATTCCTGATTCAATTCATGATTCATGATTCAATTCATGATTCATGATTCATGATTCAATTCATTATTCATGATTCTATTCATGATTCATGATTCATGATTCAAGATTCAATTCATGATTCATGACTCATGATTCATGATTCATGATTAATGATTCAATTCATGATTCATGATTAATGATTCATGATTCATGATTCAATTCATGATTCATAATTCATGATTCATGATTTATGATTTGATTCATGATTCGTGATTCAATTCATGATTCATGATTCATGATTCATGATTCATGATTTATGATTCAATTCATGATTCATGATTCAATCAATGATTCATGATTCATGATTCAATTCATGATTCATGATTCGATTCATGATTCATGATTCATGATTAATGATTCATGATTCGATTCATGATTCATGATTCATGATTTAATACATGATTCATGATTCATGATTCGATTCATGATTCATGATTCATGATTCAATTTATGATTCATGATTCATGAATCATGATTTATGATTCGATTCATGATTCATGATTTATGATTCAATTCATGATTCATGATTCATGATTAATGATTCAATGCATGATTCATGATTCAATTCATGATTCATGATTCAAGATTCATGATTCATGATTCAATTCATGATTCATGATTCGATTTATGATTCATGATTCATGATTCAATTCATGATTCATGATTCATGATTCATGATTCATGATTCATGATTCATGATTCATGATTCAATTCATGATTCATGAATCATGATTCAATTCATGATGCATAATTCATTATTCATGATTCTATTCATGATTCATGATTCATGATTAAAGATTCATGATTCAATTCATAATTCATGATTCAATTCATGATTCGATTCCTGATTCAATTCATGATTCATGATTCAATTCATGATTCATGATTCATGATTAAATTCATTATTCATGATTCTATTCATGATTCATGATTCATGATTCAAGATTCAATTCATGATTCATGACTCATGATTCATGATTCATGATTAATGATTCAATTCATGATTCATGATTAATGATTCATGATTCATGATTCATGATTCAATTCATGATTCATAATTCATGATTCATGATTTATGATTTGATTCATGATTCATGATTCAATTCATGATTCATGATTCATGATTCATGATTCATGATTTATGATTCAATTCATGATTCATGATTCAATCAATGATTCATGATTCATGATTCAATTCATGATTCATGATTCGATTCATGATTCATGATTCATGATTAATGATTCATGATTCGATTCATGATTCATGATTCATGATTTAATACATGATTCATGATTCATGATTCGATTCATGATTCATGATTCATGATTCAATTTATGATTCATGATTCATGAATCATGATTTATGATTCGATTCATGATTCATGATTTATGATTCAATTCATGATTCATGATTCATGATTAATGATTCAATGCATGATTCATGATTCAATTCATGATTCATGATTCAAGATTCATGATTCATGATTCAATTCATGATTCATGATTCGATTTATGATTCATGATTCATGATTCAATTCATGATTCATGATTCATGATTCATGATTCATGATTCATGATTCATGATTCATGATTCAATTCATGATTCATGAATCATGATTCAATTCATGATGCATAATTCATGATTCATGATTCAATTCATGATTCATAATTCATGATTCATGATTCGATTCATGATTCATGATTTATGATTCAATTCATGATTCATGATTCATGATTCATGATTCAATTCATGATTCATAATTCATGATTCATGATTCAATTCATGATTCATAATTCATGATTCATGATTCATGATTTGAATCATGATTCAGGATTCAATTCATGATTCATGATTCATGATTCATGATTCATTATTTATGATTCGATTCATGATTCATGATTCAATTATTGATTCATGATTCATGATTCATGATTTATGATTCATGATTCATGATTCATGATTCATGACTCATGATTCGATTCATGATTCATGATTCATGATTAATGACTCATGATTCGATTCATGATTCATGATTCATGATTAATGATTCATGATTCGATTCATGATTCATGATTTAATTCATGATTCATGATTCATGATTCAATTCATGATTCATGATTCGATTCATGATTCATGATTCATGATTAATGATTTGATTCATGATTCATGATTCATGATTCAATTCATGATTCATGATTCATGATTTATGATTCGATTCATGATTCATGATTTATGATTCAATTCATGATTCATGATTCATGATTCAATTCATGATTCATGATTCAATTCATGATTGATGATTTAAGATTCATGATTCATGATTCAATTCATGATTTATGATTTGATTTATGATTCATGATTCATGATTCATGATTCATGATTCATGATTCAATTCATGATTCTTGATTTATGATTCATGATTCAATTCATGATTCATGATTCGATTCATGATTCTTGATTCATGATTTATGATTTGATTAATGATTCATGATTCATGATTCAATTCATGATTCATGATTCATGATTCATGATTCATGATTCAATTCATGATTCATAATTCATGATTCATGATTCATGATTCAATTCATGATTCATGATTCGATTCATGATTCTTGATTCATGATTCATGATTTGATTCATGATTCAGGATTCAATTAATGATTCATGATTCATGATTCAATTCATGATTCATGATTCATGATTTAATTCATGATTAATGATTTATGATTCATGATTCATGATTCATGATTCATGATTCATGATTAGATTCATGATTCATGATTCATGATTTAATTCATGATTCATGATTCATGATTCAATTCATGATTCATGATTCATGATTCGATTCATGATTCATGATTAATGATTAATGATTTGATTCATGATTCATGATTCATGATTCAATTCATGATTCATGATTCATGATTTATGATTTATGATTCGATTCATGATTCATCATTTATGATTCAATTCATGATTCATGATTCATGATTCAATTCATGATTCATGATTCAAGATTCATGATTCATGATTCAATTCATGATTCATGATTTGATTTATGATTCATGATTCATGATTCAATTCATGATTCATGATTCATGATTCATGATTCAATTCATGATTCATGATTCATGATTCAATTCATGATTCATGATTAATGATTCATGATTCAATTCATGATTCAATTCATGATTCTTGATTCATGATTCATGATTCAAGTCATGATTCATGATTCGATTCATGATTCTTGATTCATGATTCATAATTTGATTAATGATTCATGATTCATGATTCAATTCATGATTCATGATTCATGATTCATTATTCATGATTCGATTCATGATTCATGATTCGATTCATGATTCATGATTCATGATTCAATTTATGATTCTTGATTCATGATTCAAGATTCAATTCATGATTCATGATTCGATTCATGATTCTTGATTCATGATTCATGATTCGATTCATGATTCATGATTCAATTCATGATTCAATTCATGATTCATGATTCATTATTCATGATTCGATTCATGATTCATGATTCAATTCATGATTCATGATTCAATTCATAATTCATGAGTCGATTCATGATTCATGATTCATGATTCAATTCATGATTCATGATTCATGATTCATGATTCATGATTCATGATTCAATTCATGATTCATGATTCATGATTCATGATTCAATTCATGATTCAATTCATGATTCATGATTCATGATTAATGATTCAATGCATGATTCATGATTCAATTCATGATTCATGATTCAAGATTCATGATTCATGATTCAATTCATGATTCATGATTCGATTTATGATTCATGATTCATGATTCAATTCATGATTCATGATTCATGATTCATGATTCATGATTCATGATTCATGATTCAATTCATGATTCATGAATCATGATTCAATTCATGATGCATAATTCATAATTCATGATTCAATTCATGATTCATGATTCATGATTCATGATTCAATTCATGATTCATGATTCATGATTCATGATTCATGATTCAATTCATGATTCATGAATCATGATTCAATTCATGATGCATAATTCATGATTCATGATTCAATTCATGATTCATGAAACATGATTCAATTCATGATGCATAATTCTTGATTCATGATTCAATTAATGATTCATGATTTAAATAATGATTCATGACTCAATTCATGATTCGATTCATGATTCAATTCATGATTCATGATTCAATTCATGATTCATGATTCATGATTCAATTCATTATTCATGATTCTATTCATGATTCATGATTCATGATTCATGATTCATGATTCAATTCCTGATTCATGATTCAATTCATGATTCGATTCCTGATTCAATTCATGATTCATGATTCAATTCATGATTCATGATTCATGATTCAATTCATTATTCATGATTCTATTCATGATTCATTATTCATGATTCAAGATTCAATTCATGATTCATGACTCATGATTCATGATTCATGATTAATGATTCAATTCATGATTCATGATTCATGATTCAATTCATGATTCATGATTCGATACATGATTCATGATTCATGATTCAATTCATGATTCATGATTTATGATTCAATTCATGATTCATGATTCATGATTCATGATTCAATTCATGATTCATGATTAATGATTCATGATTCGATTTATGAATCATGATTCATGATTCAATTCATGATTCATGATTCAATTCATGATTCATGATTCAATTCATGATTCGATTCCTGATTCAATTCATGATTCATGATTCAATTCATGATTCATGATTCATGATTCAATTCATTATTCATGATTCTATTCATGATTCATGATTCATGATTCAAGATTCAATTAATGATTCATGACTCATGATTCATGATTAATGATTCAATTCATGATTCATGATTTATGATTCAATTCATGATTCATGGTTCGATTCATGATTCATGATTCATGATTCAATTCATGATTCATGATTTATGATTCAATTCATGATTCATGATTCATGATTTATGATTTAATTCATGATTCATGATTAACGATTCATGATTCATGATTCAATTCATGATTCATAATTCATGATTCATGATTTATGATTTGATTCATGATTTATGATTCAATTCATGATTCATGATTCAATCAATGATTCATGATTCATGATTCAATTCATGATTCATGATTCATGATTCGATTCATGATTCATGATTTATGATTCAATTTATGATTCATGATTCATGAATCATGATTTATGATTCGATTCATGATTCATGATTTATGATTCAATTCATGATTCATGATTCATGATTAATGATTCAATGCATGATTCATGATTCAATTCATGATTCATGATTCATGATTCAATTCATGATTCGTGATTCATGATTCATGATTCATGATTCAATTCATGATTCATGAATCATGATTCAATTCATGATGCATAATTCATGATTCATAATTCAATTCATGATTCATGATTCATGATTCATGATTCATGATTCGATTCATGATTCATGATTTATGATTCAATTCATGATTCATGTTTCATGATTCATGATTCATGATTCAATTCATGATTCATAATTCATGATTCATGATTCAATTCATGATTCATAATTCATGATTCATGATTCATGATTTGAATCATGATTCAGGATTCAATTCATGATTCATGATTCATGATTCATTATTTATGATTCGATTCATGATTCATGATTCAATTAATGATTCATGATTCATGATTCATGATTTATGATTCATGATTCATGATTCATGATTCATGACTCATGATTCGATTAATGATTCATGATTCATGATTAATGACTCATGATTCGATTCATTATTCATGATTCATGATTTAATTCATGATTCATGATTCATGATTCAATTCATGATTCATGATTCATGATTCGATTCATGATTCATGATTCATGATTAATGATTTGATTCATGATTCATGATTCATGATTCAATTCATGATTCATGATTGATGATTTATGATTCGATTCATGATTCATGATTTATGATTCAATTCATGATTCATGATTCATGATTCAATTCATGATTCATGATTCATGATTTATGATTCGATTCATGATTCATGATTTATGATTCAATTCATGATTCATGATTCATGATTCAATTCATGATTCATGATTCAATTCATGATTGATGATTTAAGATTCATGATTCATGATTCAATTCATGATTCATGATTTGATTTATGATTCATGATTCATGATTCAATTCATGATTCATGATTCATGATTCATGATTCATGACTCATGATTCGATTAATGATTCATGATTCATGATTAATGACTCATGATTCGATTCATTATTCATGATTCATGATTAATGATTCATGATTCGATTCATGATTCATGATTCATGATTTAATTCATGATTCATGATTCATGATTCAATTCATGATTCATGATTCATGATTCGATTCATGATTCATGATTGATGATTTATGATTCGATTCATGATTCATGATTTATGATTCAATTCATGATTCATGATTCAATTCATGATTAATGATTTAAGATTCATGATTCATGATTCAATTCATGATTCATGATTTGATTTATGATTCATGATTCATGATTCAATTCATGATTCATGATTCATGATTCATGATTCATGATTCAATTCATGATTCATGATTCATGATTCAATTCATGATTCATGATTCATGATTCATGATTCAATTCATGATTCAATTCATGATTCTTGATTCATGATTCATGATTCAATTCATGATTCATGATTCGATTCATGATTCTTGATTCATGATTCATGATTTGATTAATGATTCATGATTCATGATTCAATTCATGATTCATGATTCATGATTCATGATTCATGATTCAATTCATGATTCATAATTCATGATTCATGATTCATGATTCAATTCATGATTCATTATTCGATTCATGATTCTTGATTCATGATTCATGATTTGATTAATGATTCATGATTCATGATTCAATTCATGATTCATGATTCATGATTCATGATTCATGATTCAATTCATGATTCATTATTCATGATTCATGATTCAATTCATGATTCATAATTCATGATTCATGATTCATGATTTGATTCATGATTCAGGATTCGATTCATGATTCATGATTCATCATTCATTATTTATGATTCGATTCATGATTCAATTAATGATTCATGATTCATGATTCAATTCATGATTCATGATTCATGATTTAATTCATGATTAATAATTTATGATTTATGATTCATGATTCATGATTCATGATTCAATTCATGATTCATTATTCATGATTCATGATTCAATTCATGATTCATAATTCATGATTCATGATTCATGATTTGATTCATGATTCAATTCATGATTCATTATTCATGATTCATGATTCAATTCATGATTCATAATTCATGATTCATGATTCATGATTTGATTCATGATTCAGGATTCGATTCATGATTCATGATTCATCATTCATTATTTATGATTCGATTCATGATTCAATTAATGATTCATGATTCATGATTCAATTCATGATTCATGATTCATGATTTAATTCATGATTAATAATTTATGATTTATGATTCATGATTCATGATTCATGACTCATGATTCGATTCATGATTCACGATTCATGATTAATGATTCATGATTCGATTCATGATTCATGATTCATGATTTAATTCATGATTCATGATTCATGATTCGATTCATGATTCATGATTCATGATTCGATTCATGATTCATGATTCATGATTAATGATTTGATACATGATTCATGATTCATGATTCATGATTCAATTCATGATTCATGATTCATGATTTATGATTTATGATTCGATTCATGATTCATGATTTATGATTCAATTCATGATTCATGATTCATGATTCAATTCATGATTCATGATTCAATTCATGATTCATGATTCAAGATTCATGATTCATGATTCAATTCATGATTCATGATTTGATTTATGATTCATTATTCATGATTCAATTCATGATTCATGATTCATGATTCATGATTCATGATTCAATTCATGATTCATGATTCATGATTCAATTCATGATTCATGATTCATGAATCAATTCATGATTCATGATTAATGATTCATGATTCAATTCATGATTCAATTCATGATTCTTGATTCATGATTCATGATTCAATTCATGATTCATGATTCGATTCATGATTCTTGATTCATGATTCATAATTTGATTAATGATTCATGATTCATGATTCAATTCATGATTCATGATTCATGATTCATTATTCATGATTTGATTCATGATTCATGATTCAATTTATGATTCTTGATTCATGATTCATGATTCAATTCATGATTCATGATTCATGATTCATGATTCAATTCATGATTCAATTCATGATTCTTGATTCATGATTCAATTCATGATTCATGATTCGATTCATGATTCTTGATTCATGATTCATGATTTGATTAATGATTCATGATTCATGATTCAATTCATGATTCATGATTCATGATTCATGATTCATGATTCAATTCATGATTCATAATTCATGATTCATGATTCATGATTCAATTCATGATTCATGATTCGATTCATGATTCTTGATTCATGATTCATGATTTGATTAATGATTCATGATTCATGATTCAATTCATGATTCATGATTCATGATTCATGATTCATGATTCATGATTCATGATTCAATTCATGATTCATTATTCATGATTCATGATTCAATTCATGATTCATAATTCATGATTCATGATTCATGATTTGATTCATGATTCAGGATTCAATTCATGATTCATGATTCATGATTCATCATTCATTATTTATGATTCGATTCATGATTCATGATTCAATTAATGATTCATGATTCATGATTCAATTCATGATTCATGATTCATGATTTAATTCATGATTAATAATTTATGATTCATGATTCATGATTCATGATTCATGACTCATGATTCGATTCATGATTCACGATTCATGATTAATGATTCATGATTCGATTCATGATTCATGATTCATTATTTAATTCATGATTCATGATTCATGATTCAATTCATGATTCATGATTCATGATTCGATTCATGATTCATGATTCATGATTAATGATTTGATACATGATTCATGATTCATGATTCATGATTCAATTCATGATTCATGATTCATGATTTATGATTTATGATTCATGATTCAATTCATGATTCATGATTCAAGATTCATGATTCATGATTCAATTCATGATTCATGATTTGATTTATGATTCATGATTCATGATTCAATTCATGATTCATGATTCATGATTCATGATTTATGATTCAATTCATGATTCATGATTCATGATTCAATTCATGATTCATGATTCATGAATCAATTCATGATTCATGATTAATGATTCATGATTCAATTCATGATTCATAATTCATGATTCATGATTTGATTCATGATTCAGGATTCAATTAATGATTCATGATTCATGTTTCAATTCATGATTCATGATTCATGATTTAATTCATGATTAATGATTTATGATTCATGATTCATGATTCATGATTCATGATTAGATTCATGATTCATGATTCATGATTTAATTCATGATTCATGATTCATGATTCAATTCATGATTCATGATTCATGATTCGATTCATGATTCATGATTAATGATTAATGATTTGATTCATGATTCATGATTCATGATTCAATTCATGATTCATGATTCATGATTTATGATTTATGATTCGATTCATGATTCATCATTTATGATTCAATTCATGATTCATGATTCAATTCATGATTCATGATTCAATTCATGATTCATGATTCAAGATTCATGATTCATGATTCAATTCATGATTCATGATTTGATTTATGATTCATGATTCATGATTCAATTCATGATTCATGATTCATGATTCATGATTCAATTCATGATTCATGATTCATGATTCAATTCATGATTCATGATTAATGATTCATGATTCAATTCATGATTCAATTCATGATTCTTGATTCATGATTCATGATTCAAGTCATGATTCATGATTCGATTCATGATTCTTGATTCATGATTCATAATTTGATTAATGATTCATGATTCATGATTCAATTCATGATTCATGATTCATGATTCATTATTCATGATTCGATTCATGATTCATGATTCGATTCATGATTCATGATTCATGATTCAATTTATGATTCTTGATTCATGATTCAAGATTCAATTCATGATTCATGATTCGATTCATGATTCTTGATTCATGATTCATGATTCGATTCATGATTCATGATTCAATTCATGATTCAATTCATGATTCATGATTCATTATTCATGATTCGATTCATGATTCATGATTCAATTCATGATTCATGATTCAATTCATAATTCATGAGTCGATTCATGATTCATGATTCATGATTCAATTCATGATTCATGATTCATGATTCATGATTCATGATTCATGATTCAATTCATGATTCATGATTCATGATTCATGATTCAATTCATGATTCAATTCATGATTCATGATTCATGATTAATGATTCAATGCATGATTCATGATTCAATTCATGATTCATGATTCAAGATTCATGATTCATGATTCAATTCATGATTCATGATTCGATTTATAATTCATGATTCATGATTCAATTCATGATTCATGATTCATGATTCATGATTCATGATTCATGATTCATGATTCATGATTCAATTCATGATTCATGAATCATGATTCAATTCATGATGCATAATTCATAATTCATGATTCAATTCATGATTCATGATTCATGATTCATGATTCAATTCATGATTCATGATTCATGATTCATGATTCATGATTCAATTCATGATTCATGAATCATGATTCAATTCATGATGCATAATTCATGATTCATGATTCAATTCATGATTCATGAAACATGATTCAATTCATGATGCATAATTCTTGATTCATGATTCAATTAATGATTCATGATTTAAATAATGATTCATGACTCAATTCATGATTCGATTCATGATTCAATTCATGATTCATGATTCAATTCATGATTCATGATTCATGATTCAATTCATTATTCATGATTCTATTCATGATTCATGATTCATGATTCATGATTCATGATTCAATTCCTGATTCATGATTCAATTCATGATTCGATTCCTGATTCAATTCATGATTCATGATTCAATTCATGATTCATGATTCATGATTCAATTCATTATTCATGATTCTATTCATGATTCATTATTCATGATTCAAGATTCAATTCATGATTCATGACTCATGATTCATGATTCATGATTAATGATTCAATTCATGATTCATGATTCATGATTCAATTCATGATTCATGATTCGATACATGATTCATGATTCATGATTCAATTCATGATTCATGATTTATGATTCAATTCATGATTCATGATTCATGATTCATGATTCAATTCATGATTCATGATTAATGATTCATGATTCGATTTATGAATCATGATTCATGATTCAATTCATGATTCATGATTCAATTCATGATTCATGATTCAATTCATGATTCGATTCCTGATTCAATTCATGATTCATGATTCAATTCATGATTCATGATTCATGATTCAATTCATTATTCATGATTCTATTCATGATTCATGATTCATGATTCAAGATTCAATTAATGATTCATGACTCATGATTCATGATTAATGATTCAATTCATGATTCATGATTTATGATTCAATTCATGATTCATGGTTCGATTCATGATTCATGATTCATGATTCAATTCATGATTCATGATTTATGATTCAATTCATGATTCATGATTCATGATTTATGATTTAATTCATGATTCATGATTAACGATTCATGATTCATGATTCAATTCATGATTCATAATTCAATCAATGATTCATGATTCATGATTCAATTCATGATTCATGATTCATGATTCGATTCATGATTCATGATTTATGATTCAATTTATGATTCATGATTCATGAATCATGATTTATGATTCGATTCATGATTCATGATTTATGATTCAATTCATGATTCATGATTCATGATTAATGATTCAATGCATGATTCATGATTCAATTCATGATTCATGATTCATGATTCAATTCATGATTCGTGATTCATGATTCATGATTCATGATTCAATTCATGATTCATGAATCATGATTCAATTCATGATGCATAATTCATGATTCATAATTCAATTCATGATTCATGATTCATGATTCATGATTCATGATTCGATTCATGATTCATGATTTATGATTCAATTCATGATTCATGTTTCATGATTCATGATTCATGATTCAATTCATGATTCATAATTCATGATTCATGATTCAATTCATGATTCATAATTCATGATTCATGATTCATGATTTGAATCATGATTCAGGATTCAATTCATGATTCATGATTCATGATTCATTATTTATGATTCGATTCATGATTCATGATTCAATTAATGATTCATGATTCATGATTCATGATTTATGATTCATGATTCATGATTCATGATTCATGACTCATGATTCGATTAATGATTCATGATTCATGATTAATGACTCATGATTCGATTCATTATTCATGATTCATGATTAATGATTCATGATTCGATTCATGATTCATGATTCATGATTTAATTCATGATTCATGATTCATGATTCAATTCATGATTCATGATTCATGATTCGATTCATGATTCATGATTCATGATTAATGATTTGATTCATGATTCATGATTCATGATTCAATTCATGATTCATGATTGATGATTTATGATTCGATTCATGATTCATGATTTATGATTCAATTCATGATTCATGATTCATGATTCAATTCATGATTCATGATTCATGATTTATGATTCGATTCATGATTCATGATTTATGATTCAATTTATGATTCATGATTCATGATTCAATTCATGATTCATGATTCAATTCATGATTGATGATTTAAGATTCATGATTCATGATTCAATTCATGATTCATGATTTGATTTATGATTCATGATTCATGATTCAATTCATGATTCATGATTCATGATTCATGATTCATGACTCATGATTCGATTAATGATTCATGATTCATGATTAATGACTCATGATTCGATTCATTATTCATGATTCATGATTAATGATTCATGATTCGATTCATGATTCATGATTCATGATTTAATTCATGATTCATGATTCATGATTCAATTCATGATTCATGATTCATGATTCGATTCATGATTCATGATTCATGATTTATGATTCGATTCATGATTCATGATTTATGATTCAATTCATGATTCATGATTCAATTCATGATTGATGATTTAAGATTCATGATTCATGATTCAATTCATGATTCATAATTTGATTTATGATTCATGATTCATGATTCAATTCATGATTCATGATTCATGATTCAATTCATGATTCATGATTCATGATTCATGATTCAATTCATGATTCAATTCATGATTCTTGATTCATGATTCATGATTCAATTCATGATTCATGATTCGATTCATGATTCTTGATTCATGATTCATGATTTGATTAATGATTCATGATTCATGATTCAATTCATGATTCATGATTCATGATTCATGATTCATGATTCAATTCATGATTCATAATTCATGATTCATGATTCATGATTCAATTCATGATTCATGATTCGATTCATGATTCTTGATTCATGATTCATGATTTGATTAATGATTCATGATTCATGATTCAATTCATGATTCATGATTCATGATTCATGATTCATGATTCAATTCATGATTCATTATTCATGATTCATGATTCAATTCATGATTCATAATTCATGATTCATGATTCATGATTTGATTCATGATTCAGGATTCGATTCATGATTCATGATTCATCATTCATTATTTATGATTCGATTCATGATTCAATTAATGATTCATGATTCATGATTCAATTCATGATTCATGATTCATGATTTAATTCATGATTAATAATTTATGATTTATGATTCATGATTCATGATTCATGACTCATGATTCGATTCATGATTCACGATTCATGATTAATGATTCATGATTCGATTCATGATTCATGATTCATGATTTAATTCATGATTCATGATTCATGATTCGATTCATGATTCATGATTCATGATTCGATTCATGATTCATGATTCATGATTAATGATTTGATACATGATTCATGATTCATGATTCATGATTCAATTCATGATTCATGATTCATGATTTATGATTTATGATTCGATTCATGATTCATGATTTATGATTCAATTCATGATTCATGATTCATGATTCAATTCATGATTCATGATTCAATTCATGATTCATGATTCAAGATTCATGATTCATGATTCAATTCATGATTCATGATTTGATTTATGATTCATTATTCATGATTCAATTCATGATTCATGATTCATGATTCATGATTCATGATTCAATTCATGATTCATGATTCATGATTCAATTCATGATTCATGATTCATGAATCAATTCATGATTCATGATTAATGATTCATGATTCAATTCATGATTCAATTCATGATTCATGATTCATGATTCAATTCATGATTCATGATTCGATTCATGATTCTTGATTCATGATTCATAATTTGATTAATGATTCATGATTCATGATTCAATTCATGATTCATGATTCATGATTCATTATTCATGATTCGATTCATGATTCATGATTCATGATTCAATTTATGATTCTTGATTCATGATTCATGATTCAATTCATGATTCATGATTCATGATTCATGATTCAATTCATGATTCAATTCATGATTCTTGATTCATGATTCATGATTCAATTCATGATTCATGATTCGATTCATGATTCTTGATTCATAATTCATGATTTGATTAATGATTCATGATTCATGATTCAATTCATGATTCATGATTCATGATTCATGATTCATGATTCAATTCATGATTCATAATTCATGATTCATGATTCATGATTCAATTCATGATTCATGATTCGATTCATGATTCTTGATTCATGATTCATGATTTGATTAATGATTCATGATTCATGATTCAATTCATGATTCATGATTCATGATTCATGATTCATGATTCAATTCATGATTCATTATTCATGATTCATGATTCAATTCATGATTCATAATTCATGATTCATGATTCATGATTTGATTCATGATTCAGGATTCAATTCATGATTCATGATTCATGATTCATCATTCATTATTTATGATTCGATTCATGATTCATGATTCAATTAATGATTCATGATTCAATTCATGATTCATGATTCATGATTTAATTCATGATTAATAATTTATGATTCATGATTCATGATTCATGATTCATGACTCATGATTCGATTCATGATTCACGATTCATGATTAATGATTCATGATTCGATTCATGATTCATGATTCATTATTTAATTCATGATTCATGATTCATGATTCAATTCATGATTCATGATTCATGATTCGATTCATGATTCATGATTCATGATTTATGATTTATGATTCATGATTCAATTCATGATTCATGATTCAAGATTCAATTCTTGATTCAGGATTCAATTCATGATTCATGATTCATGATTCATCATTCATTATTTATGATTCGATTCATGATTCATGATTCAATTAATGATTCATGATTCAATTCATGATTCATGATTCATGATTTAATTCATGATTAATAATTTATGATTCATGATTCATGATTCATGATTCATGACTCATGATTCGATTCATGATTCACGATTCATGATTAATGATTCATGATTCGATTCATGATTCATGATTCATTATTTAATTCATGATTCATGATTCATGATTCAATTCATGATTCATGATTCATGATTCGATTCATGATTCATGATTCATGATTTATGATTTATGATTCATGATTCAATTCATGATTCATGATTCAAGATTCAATTCATGATTCATGATTCATGATTTATGATTTATGATTCATGATTCAATTCATGATTCATGATTCAAGATTCATGATTCATGATTCAATTCATGATTCATGATTTGATTTATGATTCATGATTCATGATTCAATTCATGATTCATGATTCATGATTCATGATTTATGATTCAATTCATGATTCATGATTCAATTCATGATTCATGATTCATGAATCAATTCATGATTCATGATTAATGATTCATGATTCAATTCATGATTCAATTCATGATTCTTGATTCATGATTCATGATTCAATTCATGATTCATGATTCGATTCATGATTCTTGATTCATGATTCATAATTTGATTAATGATACATGATTCATGATTCAATTCATGATTCATGATTCATGATTCATTATTCATGATTCGATTCATGATTCATGATTCATGATTCAATTTATGATTCTTGATTCATGATTCAAGATTCAATTCATGATTCATGATTCGATTCATGATTCATGATTCAATTCATGATTCAATTCATGATTCATGATTCATTATTCTTGATTCGATTCATGATTCATGATTTAATTCATGATTCATGATTCAATTCATAATTCATGAGTCGATTCATGATTCATGATTCATGATTCAATTCATGATTCATGATTCATGATTCATGATTCATGATTCATGATTCAATTCATGATTCAATTCATGATTCATTATTCATAATTCAATTCATGATTCATGATTAAATTTATGATTCATGATTCATGATTCAATTCATGATTCATGATTCATGATTCAATTCATGATTCAATTCATGATTCATTATTCATAATTCAATTCATGATTCATGATTAAATTTATGATTCATGATTCATGATTCAATTCATGATTCATGATTCCTGATTAAATTCATGATTCATAATTCATGATTCATGATTCAATTCATGATTTATGATTCATGATTCATTGTATGATTCATGATTCATGATTCAATTAATGATTCATGATTTAAATCATGATTCATGACTCAATTCATGATTTGATTCATGATTCAATTCATGATTCATGATTCGATTTATGAATCATGATTCATGATTCAATTCATGATTCATGATTCATGATTCAATTCATGATTCATGATTCAATTCATGATTCGATTCCTGATTCAATTCATGATTCATGATTCAATTCATGATTCATGATTCAATTCATTATTCATGATTCTATTCATGATTTATGATTCAATTCATGATTCATGATTTGAGTCATGATTCATGATTCGATTCATGATTCATGATTCAATTCATGATTCATGATTCATGATTCATGATTTGATTCATGATTCTTGATTCATGATTCGATTCATGATTCATGATTCATGATTCAATTCATGATTCATGATTCATGATTCATGATTCATGATTCAAGATTCAATTCATGATTCATGATTCAATTTATGATTCATGATTCGATTCATGATTCATGATTCAATTCATGATTCATGATTTATGATTCAATACATGATTCATGATTCATGATTCAATTCATGATTCATGATTCAATTAATGATTCATGATTCATGATTCAATTCATGATTCATGATTCATGATTTAATTCATGATTAATGATTTATGATTCATGATTCATGATTCATGACTCATGATTCGATTCATGATTCATGATTAATGATTCATGATTCGATTCATGATTCATGATTCATGATTTAATTCATGATTCATGATTCATGATTCAATACATGATTCATGATTCATGATTCGATTCATGATTCATGATTCATGATTAATGATTTGATTCATGATTCATGATTCATGATTCAATTCATGATTCATGATTCATGATTTATGATTTATGATTCGATTCATGATTCATGATTTATGATTCAATTCATGATTCATGATTCATGATTCAATTCATGATTCATGATTCAATTCATGATTCATGACTCAAGATTCATGATTCATGATTCAATTCATGATTCATGATTTGATTTATGATTCATGATTCATGATTCATGATTCAATTCATGATTCATGATTCAATTCATGATTCATGATTCATGATTCAATTCATGATTCATGATTCATGATTCATGATTCAATTCATGATTCAATTCATGATTCTTAATTCATGATTCAAGATTCAATTCATGATTCATGATTCGATTCATGATTCTTGATTCATGATTCATGATTCGATTCATGATTCATGATTCAATTCATGATTCAATTCATGATTCATTATTCATGATTTGATTCATGATTCATGAATTATGATTCATGATTCATGATTCAATTCATGATTCATTATTCATAATTCAATTCATGATTCATGATTTGATTCATGATTCATGATTCAATTTATGATTCATGATTCATGATTCAATTCATGATTCATGATTCATTATTCATGATTCATGATTCAATTCATGATTCATAATTCATGATTCATGATTCAATTCATGATTCATGATTCATGATTCATTGTAGGATTCATGATTCATGATTCAATTAATGATTCATGATTTAAATCATGATTCATGACTCAATTCATGATTCGATTCATGATTCAATTCATGATTCATGATTCGATTTATGAATCATGATTCATGATTCAATTCATGATTCATGATTCATGATTCAATTCATGATTCGATTCCTGATTCAATTCATGATTCATGATTCAATTCATGATTCATGATTCAATTCATTATTCATGATTCTATTCATAATTTATGATTCAATTCATGATTCATGATTCATTATTCATGATTCATGATTCGATTCATGATTCATGATTTGATTTATGATTCATGATTCATGATTCAATTCATCATTCTTGATTCATGATTCATGATTCGATTCATGATTTATGATTCAATTCATGATTCAATTCATGATTCATGATTCATTATTCATGATTTGATTCATGATTCATGAATTATGATTCATGATTCATGATTCAATTCATGATTCATTATTCATAATTCAATTCATGATTCATGATTTGATTCATGATTCATGATTCAATTTATGATTCAATTCATGATTCATGATTCATTATTCATGATTTGATTCATGATTCATGAATTATGATTCATGATTCATGATTCAATTCATGATTCATTATTCATAATTCAATTCATGATTCATGATTTGATTCATGATTCATGATTCAATTTATGATTCATGATTCAATTCATGATTCATGATTCATGATTCAATTCATGATTCATGATTCATTATTCATGATTCATGATTCAATTCATGATTCATAATTCATGATTCATGATTCAATTCATGATTCATGATTCATGATTCATTGTATGATTCATGATTCATGATTCAATTAATGATTCATGATTTAAATCATGATTCATGACTCAATTCATGATTCGATTCATGATTCAATTCATGATTCATGATTCGATTTATGAATCATGATTCATGATTCAATTCATGATTCATGATTCATGATTCAATTCATGATTCGATTCCTGATTCAATTCATGATTCATGATTCAATTCATGATTCATGATTCAATTCATTATTCATGATTCTATTCATGATTTATGATTCAATTCATGATTCATGATTCATTATTCATGATTCATGATTCGATTCATGATTCATGATTTGATTTATGATTCATGATTCATGATTCAATTCATGATTCTTGATTCATGATTCATGATTCGATTCATGATTTATGATTCAATTCATGATTCAATTCATGATTCATGATTCATTATTCATGATTTGATTCATGATTCATGAATTATGATTCATGATTCATGATTCAATTCATGATTCATTATTCATAATTCAATTCATGATTCATGATTTGATTCATGATTCATGATTCAATTTATGATTCATGATTCATGATTTATGATTTATGATTTATGATTCGATTCATGATACATGATTTATGATTTATGATTCAATTCATGATTCTTGATTCATGATTCATGATTCGATTCATGATTTATGATTCAATTCATGATTCAATTCATGATTCATGATTCATTATTCATGATTTGATTCATGATTCATGAATTATGATTCATGATTCATGATTCAATTCATGATTAATTATTCATAATTCAATTCATGATTCATGATTTGATTCATGATTCATGATTCATGATTTATGATTTATGATTCGATTCATGATTCATGATTTATGATTCGATTCATGATTCATGATTTATGATTCAATTCATGATTCATGATTCATGATTCAATTCATGATTCATGATTCAATTCATGATTCATGATTCAAGATTCATGATTCATGATTCAATTCATGATTCATGATTTGATTTATGATTCATGATTCATGATTCAATTCATGATTCATGATTCATGATTCATGATTCATGATTCAAGATTCAATTCATGATTCATGATTCAATTTATGATTCATGATTCGATTCATGATTCATGATTCAATTCATGATTCATGATTTATGATTCAATACATGATTCATGATTCATGATTCAATTCATGATTCATGATTCAATTAATGATTCATGATTCATGATTCAATTCATGATTCATGATTCATGATTTAATTCATGATTAATGATTTATGATTCATGATTCATGATTCATGACTCATGATTCGATTCATGATTCATGATTAATGATTCATGATTCGATTCATGATTCATGATTCATGATTTAATTCATGATTCATGATTCATGATTCAATACATGATTCATGATTCATGATTCGATTCATGATTCATGATTCATGATTAATGATTTGATTCATGATTCATGATTCATGATTCAATTCATGATTCATGATTCATGATTTATGATTTATGATTCGATTCATGATTCATGATTTATGATTCAATTCATGATTCATGATTCATGATTCAATTCATGATTCATGATTCAATTCATGATTCATGACTCAAGATTCATGATTCATGATTCAATTCATGATTCATGATTTGATTTATGATTCATGATTCATGATTCATGATTCAATTCATGATTCATGATTCAATTCATGATTCATGATTCATGATTCAATTCATGATTCATGATTCATGATTCATGATTCAATTCATGATTCAATTCATGATTCTTAATTCATGATTCAAGATTCAATTCATGATTCATGATTCGATTCATGATTCTTGATTCATGATTCATGATTCGATTCATGATTCATGATTCAATTCATGATTCAATTCATGATTCATTATTCATGATTTGATTCATGATTCATGAATTATGATTCATGATTCATGATTCAATTCATGATTCATTATTCATAATTCAATTCATGATTCATGATTTGATTCATGATTCATGATTCAATTTATGATTCATGATTCATGATTCAATTCATGATTCATGATTCATTATTCATGATTCATGATTCAATTCATGATTCATAATTCATGATTCATGATTCAATTCATGATTCATGATTCATGATTCATTGTAGGATTCATGATTCATGATTCAATTAATGATTCATGATTTAAATCATGATTCATGACTCAATTCATGATTCGATTCATGATTCAATTCATGATTCATGATTCGATTTATGAATCATGATTCATGATTCAATTCATGATTCATGATTCATGATTCAATTCATGATTCGATTCCTGATTCAATTCATGATTCATGATTCAATTCATGATTCATGATTCAATTCATTATTCATGATTCTATTCATAATTTATGATTCAATTCATGATTCATGATTCATTATTCATGATTCATGATTCGATTCATGATTCATGATTTGATTTATGATTCATGATTCATGATTCAATTCATCATTCTTGATTCATGATTCATGATTCGATTCATGATTTATGATTCAATTCATGATTCAATTCATGATTCATGATTCATTATTCATGATTTGATTCATGATTCATGAATTATGATTCATGATTCATGATTCAATTCATGATTCATTATTCATAATTCAATTCATGATTCATGATTTGATTCATGATTCATGATTCAATTTATGATTCAATTCATGATTCATGATTCATTATTCATGATTTGATTCATGATTCATGAATTATGATTCATGATTCATGATTCAATTCATGATTCATTATTCATAATTCAATTCATGATTCATGATTTGATTCATGATTCATGATTCAATTTATGATTCATGATTCAATTCATGATTCATGATTCATGATTCAATTCATGATTCATGATTCATTATTCATGATTCATGATTCAATTCATGATTCATAATTCATGATTCATGATTCAATTCATGATTCATGATTCATGATTCATTGTATGATTCATGATTCATGATTCAATTAATGATTCATGATTTAAATCATGATTCATGACTCAATTCATGATTCGATTCATGATTCAATTCATGATTCATGATTCGATTTATGAATCATGATTCATGATTCAATTCATGATTCATGATTCATGATTCAATTCATGATTCGATTCCTGATTCAATTCATGATTCATGATTCAATTCATGATTCATGATTCAATTCATTATTCATGATTCTATTCATGATTTATGATTCAATTCATGATTCATGATTCATTATTCATGATTCATGATTCGATTCATGATTCATGATTTGATTTATGATTCATGATTCATGATTCAATTCATGATTCTTGATTCATGATTCATGATTCGATTCATGATTTATGATTCAATTCATGATTCAATTCATGATTCATGATTCATTATTCATGATTTGATTCATGATTCATGAATTATGATTCATGATTCATGATTCAATTCATGATTCATTATTCATAATTCAATTCATGATTCATGATTTGATTCATGATTCATGATTCAATTTATGATTCATGATTCATGATTTATGATTTATGATTTATGATTCGATTCATGATACATGATTTATGATTTATGATTCAATTCATGATTCTTGATTCATGATTCATGATTCGATTCATGATTTATGATTCAATTCATGATTCAATTCATGATTCATGATTCATTATTCATGATTTGATTCATGATTCATGAATTATGATTCATGATTCATGATTCAATTCATGATTAATTATTCATAATTCAATTCATGATTCATGATTTGATTCATGATTCATGATTCAATTCATGATTCATGATTCATGATTTATGATTTATGATTCGATTCATGATTCATGATTTATGATTCGATTCATGATTCATGATTTATGATTCAATTCATGATTCATGATTCATGATTCAATTCATGATTCATGATTCAATTCATGATTCATGATTCAAGATTCATGATTCATGATTCAATTCATGATTCATGATTTGATTTATGATTCATGATTCATGATTCAATTCATGATTCATGATTCATGATTCAATTCATGATTCATGATTCAATTCATGATTCATGATTCATGATTCAATTCATGATTCATGATTCATGATTCAATTCATGATTCAATTCATGATTCTTAATTCATGATTCATGATTCATTTCATGATTCATGATTCGATTCATGATTCATGATTCGATTCATGATTCATGATTTGATTTATGATTCATGATTCATGATTCAATTTATGATTCTTGATTCATGATTCAAGATTCAATTCATGATTCATGATTCGATTCATGATTCTTGATTCATGATTCATGATTCGATTCATGATTCATGATTCAATTCATGATTCAATTCATGATTCATGATTCATTATTCATGATTCGATTCATGATTCATGATTCAATTCATGATTCATGATTCAATTCATAATTCATGAGTCGATTCATGATTCATGATTCATGATTCAATTCATGATTCATGAATTATGATTCATGATTCATGATTCAATTCATGATTCATTATTCATAATTCAATTCATGATTCATGATTTGATTCATGATTCATGATTCAATTTATGATTCATGATACATTATTCATGATTCATGATTCAATTCATGATTCATAATTCATGATTCATGATTCAATTCATGATTCATGATTCATGATTCATTGTATGATTTATGATTCATGATTCAATTAATGATTCATGATTTAAATCATGATTCATTACTCAATTCATGATTCGATTCATGATTCAATTCATGATTCATGATTCGATTTATGAATCATTAATTCATGATTCAATTCATGATTCATGATTCATGATTCAATTCATGATTCATGATTCAATTCATGATTCAATTCCTGATTCAATTCATGATTCATGATTCAATTCATGATTCATGATTCAATTCATTATTCATGATTCTATTCATGATTTATGATTCAATTCATGATTCATGATTTGATTCATGATTCATGATTCGATTCATGATTCATGATTCATGATTCAATTCATGATTCATGATTCATAATTCATGATTTGATTCATGATTCTTGATTCATGATTCGATTCATGATTCATGATTCATGATTCAATTCATGATTCATGATTCATGATTCAATATATGATTCATGATTCATGATTCAAGATTCAATTCATGATTCATGATTCAATTCATGATTCATGATTCGATTCATGATTCATGATTCAATTCATGATTCATGATTTATGATTCAATTCATGATTCATGATTCATGATTCAATTTATGATTCATAATTCATGATTCATGATTTGATTCATGATTCATGATTCAAATCATGATTCATGATTCATGATTCAAATCATGATTCATGATTCATGATTTAATTCATAATTAATGATTCTTGATTCATGATTCATGATTCATGATTCATGATTCATGATTAATGATTCATGATTCAATTCATGATTCATGATTCATGATTCGATTCATGATTCATGACTCATGATTTGATTCATGATTCATGATTCATGATTCATGATTCAATTCATGATTCATGATTCATGAATCATGATTTATGATTGGATTCATGATTCATGATTTATGATTCAATTTATAATTCATGATTCAAGATTCATGATTCAATTCATGATTCATGATTCAATTCATGATTCATGATTCAATTCATGATTCATAATTCATGATTCATGATTCAATTCATGATTCATGATTCATGATTCATTGTATGATTTATGATTCATGATTCAATTAATGATTCATGATTTGATTCATGATTCATGATTCAATTTATGATTCATGATTCATTATTCATGATTCATGATTCAATTCATGATTCATAATTCATGATTCATGATTTGATTCATGATTCATGATTCAATTTATGATTCATGATTCATTATTCATGATTCATGATTCAATTCATGATTCATAATTCATGATTCATGATTCAATTCATGATTCATGATTCATGATTCATTGTATGATTTATGATTCATGATTCAATTAATGATTCATGATTTAAATCATGATTCATGACTCAATTCATGATTCGATTCATGATTCGATTCATGATTCAATTCATGATTCATGATTCGATTTATGAATCAGTAATTCATGATTCAATTCATGATTCATGATTCATAATTCAATTCATGATTCATGATTCAATTCATGATTCGATTCCTGATTCAATTCATGATTCATGATTCAATTCATGATTCATGATTCAATTCATTATTCATGATTCTATTCATGATTTATGATTCAATTCATGATTCATGATTTGATTCATGATTCATGATTCGATTCATGATTCATGATTCATGATTCAATTCATGATTCATGATTCATAATTCATGATTTGATTCATGATTCTTGATTCAAGATTCAATTCATGATTCATGATTCAATTCATGATTCATGATTCGATTCATGATTCATGATTCAATTCATGATTCATGATTTATGATTCAATTCATGATTCATGATTCATGATTCAATTCATGATTCATAATTCATGATTCATGATTTGATTCATGATTCATGATTCAAATCATGATTCATGATTCATGATTCATGATTTATGATTCGACTCATGATTCATGATTCAATTAATGATTCATGATTCATGATTCAAATCATGATTCATGATTCATGATTTAATTCATAATTAATGATTCTTGATTCATGATTCATGATTCATGATTCATGATTAATGATTCATGATTCGATTCATGATTCATGATTTAATTCATGATTCATGATTCATGATTCAATTCATGATTCATGATTCATGATTCATGATTCGATTCATGATTCATGACTCATGATTTGATTCATGATTCATGATTCATGATTCATGATTCAATTCATGATTCATGATTCATGAATCATGATTTATGATTGGATTCATGATTCATGATTTATGATTCAATTTATGATTCATGATTCAAGATTCATGATTCAATTCATGATTCATGATTCAATTCATGATTCATGATTCAAGATTCATGATTCAATTCATGATTCATGATTCGATTCATGATTCTTGATTCTTGATTCATGATTCATGATTCAATTCATGTTTCATGATTCGATTCATGATTCATGATTCATGATTCAATTCATGATTCATGATTCATGATTCAATTCATGATTCATGATTCAATTCATGATTCATGATTCAAGATTCATGATTCAATTCATGATTCATGAATCATGATTCAATTCATGATGCATAATTCATGATTCATGATTCAATTCATGATTCATGATTCATGATTCATGATTCATGATTCGATTCATGATTCATATTTTATGATTCAATTCATGATTCATGATTCATGATTCAATTCATGATTCATAATTCATGATTCATGACTCAATTCATGATTCATAATTCATGATTCATGATTCATGATTTGATTCATGATTCATGATTCAATTCATGATTCATGATTCATGAATCATGATTCATGATTTATGATTCGATTCATGATTCATGATTCAATTAATGATTCATGATTCATGATTTAATTCATGATTAATGATTAATGATTCATGATTCATGATTCATGATTCGATTCATGATTCATGATTCGATTCATGATTCATGATTCATGATTTAATTCATGATTCATGATTCATGATTCATGATTCAAGATTCAATTCATGATTCATGATTCAATTCATGATTCATGATTCATGATTAATGATTCAATTCATGATTCATGATTCATGATTCAATTCATGATTCATGATTTGATTCATGATTCATGATTCATGATTCATGATTCATGATTCATGATTTATGATTCAATTCATGATTCATGATTCATGATTCATGATTCAATTCATGATTCATTATTTGATTCATGATACATGATTCATGATTCAATTCATGATTCATGATTTATGATTCAATTCATGATTCATGATTCATGATTCAATTCATGATTCATAATTCATGATTCATGATTTGATTCATGATTCATGATTCAAATCATGATTCATGATTCATGATTCATGATTTATGATTCGACTCATGATTCATGATTCAATTAATGATTCATGATTCATGATTCAAATCATGATTCATGATTCATGATTTAATTCATAATTAATGATTCTTGATTCATGATTCATGATTCATGATTCATGATTCATGATTAATGATTCATGATTCGATTCATGATTCATGATTTAATTCATGATTCATGATTCATGATTCAATTCATGATTCATGATTCATGATTCATGATTCGATTCATGATTCATGACTCATGATTTGATTCATGATTCATGATTCATGATTCATGATTCAATTCATGATTCATGATTCATGAATCATGATTTATGATTGGATTCATGATTCATGATTTATGATTCAATTTATGATTCATGATTCAAGATTCATGATTCAATTCATGATTCATGATTCAATTCATGATTCATGATTCAAGATTCATGATTCAATTCATGATTCATGATTCGATTCATGATTCTTGATTCTTGATTCATGATTCATGATTCAATTCATGTTTCATGATTCGATTCATGATTCATGATTCATGATTCAATTCATGATTCATGATTCATGATTCAATTCATGATTCATGATTCAATTCATGATTCATGATTCAAGATTCATGATTCAATTCATGATTCATGAATCATGATTCAATTCATGATGCATAATTCATGATTCATGATTCAATTCATGATTCATGATTCATGATTCATGATTCATGATTCGATTCATGATTCATATTTTATGATTCAATTCATGATTCATGATTCATGATTCAATTCATGATTCATAATTCATGATTCATGACTCAATTCATGATTCATAATTCATGATTCATGATTCATGATTTATGATTCGATTCATGATTCATGATTCAATTAATGATTCATGATTCATGATTTAATTCATGATTAATGATTAATGATTCATGATTCATGATTCATGATTCGATTCATGATTCATGATTCGATTCATGATTCATGATTCATGATTTAATTCATGATTCATGATTCATGATTCATGATTCAAGATTCAATTCATGATTCATGATTCAATTCATGATTCATGATTCATGATTAATGATTCAATTCATGATTCATGATTCATGATTCAATTCATGATTCATGATTTGATTCATGATTCATGATTCATGATTCATGATTCATGATTCATGATTTATGATTCAATTCATGATTCATGATTCATGATTCATGATTCAATTCATGATTCATTATTTGATTCATGATACATGATTCATGATTCAATTCATGATTCATGATTTATGATTCAATTCATGATTCATAATTCATGATTCATGATTCATGATTTGATTCATGATTCATGATTCATGATTCAATTCATGATTCATGATTCAATTAATGATACATGATTCATGATTCAATTCATGATTTATGATTTAATTTATGATTCATGATTCATGATTCATAATTCATGATTCATGATTCATGATTCGATTCATGATTCATGATTACTGATTCATGATTCGATTCATGATTCATGATTCATGATTTAATTTATGATTCATGATTCATGATTCGATTCATGATTCATGATTCATGAATCATGATTTATGATTCGATTCATGATTCATGATTTATGATTCAATTCATGATTCATGATTCATGATTCAATTCATGATTCATGATTCAATTCATGATTCATGATTCAAGATTCATGATTCATGATTTAATTCATGATTCATGATTCGATTTATGATTCATGATTCATGATTCAATTCATGATTCATGATTCATGATTCATGATTCAATTCATGATTCATGAATCATGATTCAATTCATGATGCATAATTCATGATTCATGATTCAATTCATGATTCATGATTCATAATTTATGATTCAATTCATTATTCATGATTCATGATTCATGATTCATGATTCATGATTCAATTCATGATTCATGATTCATGATTAATGATTTGATTCATGATTCATGATTCAATTCATGATTCATGATTCATGATTCATGATTCATGATTCATGATTCATGATTCAATTCATGATTCATGATTCATGATTCAATTCAGGATTCATGATTCAATGTATGATTCATGATTCATGATTCAATTCATGATTCATGATTCAATTCATGATTCATGATTCATGATTCAATACATTATTCATGATTCTATTCATGATTTATGATTCAATTCATGATTCAATTCATGATTCATGATTCGATTCATGATTCATGATTCATGATTCATGATTCAAGATTCAATTCATGATTCATGATTCAATTCATGATTCATGAATCATGATTAATGACTCAATTCATGATTCATGATTCATGATTCAATTCATGTTTCATGATTCGATTCATGATTCATGATTCATGATTCAATTCATGATTCATGATTCATGATTCAATTCATGAGTCATGATTCAATTCATGATTCATGATTCATGATTCATGATTCAATTCATGATTCATGATTCATGATTCATGATTCAATTCATGATTCATAATTCATGATTCATGATTCATGATTTGATTCATGATTCATGATTCAATTCATGATTCATGATTCATGATTCATGATTCATGATTCATGATTTATGATTCGATTCATGATTCATGATTCAATTAATGATTCATGATTCATGATTCGATTCATGATTCATGATTCGATTCATGATTCATGATTCATGATTTAATTCATGATTCATGATTCATGATTCAAGATTCATGATTCATGATTCATAATTCGATCCATGATTCATGATTCATGATTAATGATTCAATTCATGATTAATGATTCATGATTTAATTCATGATTCATGATTCGATTCATGATTCATGATTCGATTCATGATTCATGATTCATGATTTAATTCATGATTCATGATTCATGATTCATGATTCATAATTCGATTCATGATTCATGATTACTGATTCATGATTCGATTCATGATGCATGATTTAATTCATGATTCATGATTCATGATTCGATTCATGATTCATGATTCATGATTCAATTCATGATTCATGATTCATGATTCAGGATTCAATTCATGATTCATGATTACTGATTCATGATTCGATTCATGATTCATGATTCAGGATTCAATTCATGATTCATGATTCATGATTACTGATTCATGATTCGATTCATGATTCATGATTCATGATTTAATTCATGATTCATGATTCATGATTCGATTCATGATTCATGATTCATGATTCAATTCATGATTCATGATTCAGGATTCAATTCATGATTCATGAATCATGATTTATGAATCGATTCATGATTCATGATTTATGATTCAATTCATGATTCATGATTCATTATTCATGATTCAATTCATGGTTCATGATTCAAGATTCATGATTCATGATTCAATTCATGATTCATGATTTGATTTATGATTCATGATTCATGATTCAATTCATGATTCATGATTCATGATTCATGATTCATTATTCATAATTTATGATTCAATTTATGATTCATGATTCATGATTCATGATTTAATTCATGATTCATAATTCATGATTCATAATTCATGATTCATGATTCAATTCATGATTCATAATTCATGATTCATGATTCATGATTTGATTCATGATTCATAATTCAATTCATGATTCATGATTCATGATTCGATTCATGATTCATGATTCATGAATCATGATTTATGATTCGATTCATGATTCATGATTTATGATTCAATTCATGATTCATGATTCATGATTCAATTCATGATTCATGATTCAATTCATGATTCATGATTCAAGATTCATGATTCATGATTTAATTCATGATTCATGATTCGATTTATGATTCATGATTCATGATTCAATTCATGATTCATGATTCATGATTCATGATTCAATTCATGATTCATGAATCATGATTCAATTCATGATGCATAATTCATGATTCATGATTCAATTCATGATTCATGATTCATAATTTATGATTCAATTCATTATTCATGATTCATGATTCATGATTCATGATTCATGATTCAATTCATGATTCATGATTCATGATTAATGATTTGATTCATGATTCATGATTCAATTCATGATTCATGATTCATGATTCATGATTCATGATTCATGATTCATGATTCAATTCATGATTCATGATTCATGATTCAATTCAGGATTCATGATTCAATGTATGATTCATGATTCATGATTCAATTCATGATTCATGATTCAATTCATGATTCATGATTCATGATTCAATACATTATTCATGATTCTATTCATGATTTATGATTCAATTCATGATTCAATTCATGATTCATGATTCGATTCATGATTCATGATTCATGATTCATGATTCAAGATTCAATTCATGATTCATGATTCAATTCATGATTCATGAATCATGATTAATGACTCAATTCATGATTCATGATTCATGATTCAATTCATGTTTCATGATTCGATTCATGATTCATGATTCATGATTCAATTCATGATTCATGATTCATGATTCAATTCATGATTCATGATTCAATTCATGATTCATGATTCATGATTCATGATTCAATTCATGATTCATGATTCATGATTCATGATTCAATTCATGATTCATAATTCATGATTCATGATTCATGATTTGATTCATGATTCATGATTCAATTCATGATTCATGATTCATGATTCATGATTCATGATTCATGATTTATGATTCGATTCATGATTCATGATTCAATTAATGATTCATGATTCATGATTCGATTCATGATTCATGATTCGATTCATGATTCATGATTCATGATTTAATTCATGATTCATGATTCATGATTCAAGATTCATGATTCATGATTCATAATTCGATCCATGATTCATGATTCATGATTAATGATTCAATTCATGATTAATGATTCATGATTTAATTCATGATTCATGATTCGATTCATGATTCATGATTCGATTCATGATTCATGATTCATGATTTAATTCATGATTCATGATTCATGATTCATGATTCATAATTCGATTCATGATTCATGATTACTGATTCATGATTCGATTCATGATGCATGATTTAATTCATGATTCATGATTCATGATTCGATTCATGATTCATGATTCATGATTCAATTCATGATTCATGATTCATGATTCAGGATTCAATTCATGATTCATGATTACTGATTCATGATTCGATTCATGATTCATGATTCAGGATTCAATTCATGATTCATGATTCATGATTACTGATTCATGATTCGATTCATGATTCATGATTCATGATTTAATTCATGATTCATGATTCGATTCATGATTCATGATTCATGATTCAATTCATGATTCATGATTCAGGATTCAATTCATGATTCATGAATCATGATTTATGAATCGATTCATGATTCATGATTTATGATTCAATTCATGATTCATGATTCATTATTCATGATTCAATTCATGGTTCATGATTCAAGATTCATGATTCATGATTCAATTCATGATTCATGATTTGATTTATGATTCATGATTCATGATTCAATTCATGATTCATGATTCATGATTCATGATTCATTATTCATAATTTATGATTCAATTCATGATTCATGATTCATGATTCATGATTTAATTCATGATTCATAATTCATGATTCATAATTCATGATTCATGATTCAATTCATGATTCATAATTCATGATTCATGATTCATGATTCATGATTTGATTCATGATTCATAATTCAATTCATGATTCATGATTCATGATTTATGATTCGATTCATGATTCATTATTCAATTAATGATTCATGATTCATGATTCATGATTCATGATTTAATTCATGATTAATGATTAATGATTCATGCTTCATGATTCGATTCATGATTCATGATTTAATTCATGATTCATGATTCATGATTCGATTCATGATTCATGTTTCAAGATTAATGATTTGATTCATGATTCATAATTTAATTCATGATTCATGATTCATGATTCAAATCATGATTCAATTCATGATTCATGATTCATGATTCATGATTCATGATTCAATTCATGATTCATGATTCATGATTCGATTCATGATTCATGATTTATGATTCAATTCATGATTCATGAATCAAGATTCATGATTCATTATTCAATTCATGATTCATGATTCATTTCATGATTCAAGATTCAATTAAAGATTCAATATTCAAGATTCATGATTCATGATTCAATTAATGATTCATGATTCATGATTCGAATCCTGATTCAATTCATGATTCATGATTCGATTTATGATTCATAATTCATGATTTAATTCATGATTCATGATTCATGATTTAACTCATGATTCATGATTCATGATTCGATTTATGAATCATGATTCATGATTTAATTTATGATTCATGATTCATGATTCAATTCATGATTCATGATTCATGATTCATTTCATGATTCATGATTCATGATTAATGATTTGATTCATGATTCATGATTCATGATTCAATTCATGATTCATGATTCATGATTCATTATTCATGATTCGATTCATGATTCATGATTTATGATTCAATTCATAATTCATGATTCATGATTCGATTCATGATTCATGATTCATGATTCATGATTCAATTCATGATTCATGATTCATGATTCAATTAATGATTCATGATTCATGATTCAATTCATGATTCATGATTCATGATTTAATTCATGATTAATGATTAATGATTCATGATTCATGATTCATGATTCGATTCATGATTCATGATTCGATTCATGATTCATGATTCATGATTTAATTCATGATTCATGATTCATGATTCAAGATTCAATTCATGATTCATGATTCAATTCATGATTCATGATTCATGATTAATGATTCAATTCATGATTAATGATTCATGATTCAATTCATGATTCATGATTCGATTCATGATTCATGATTCATGATTCGATTCATGATTCGATTCATGATTCATGATTCATGATTCAATTCATGATTCATGATTTATGATTCGATTCATGATTCATGATTCATGATTCAAGATTCAATTCATGATTCATGATTCAATTCATGATTCATGAATCATGATTAATGACTCAATTCATGATTCATGATTCATGATTCAATTCATGTTTCATGATTCGATTCATGATTCATGATTCATGATTCAATTCATGATTCATGATTCATGATTCAATTCATGATTCATGATTCAATTCATGATTCATGATTCAAGATTCATGATTCAATTCATGATTCATGAATCATGATTCAATTCATGATGCATAATTCATGATTCTTGATTCAATTCATGATTCATGATTCATGATTCATGATTCGATTCATGATTCATAATTTATGATTCAATTCATGATTCATGATTCATGATTCATGATTTAATTCATGATTCATAATTCATGATTCATGATTCAATTCATGATTCATAATTCATGATTCATGATTCATGATTTGATTCATGATTCATGATTCAATTCATGATTCATGATTCATGATTCATGATTCATGATTCATGATTCATGATTTATGATTCGATTCATGATTCATGATTCAATTAATGATTCATGATTCATGATTCAATTCATGATTCATGATTCATGATTTAATTCATGATTCATGATTCATGATTCGATTCATGATTCATGATTCGATTCATGATTCATGATTTAATTCATGATTCATGATTCATGATTCAAGATTCATGATTCATGATTCATAATTCGATCCATGATTCATGATTTATGATTAATGATTCAATTCATGATTAATGATTCATGATTCAATTCATGATTCATGATTCGATTCATGATTCATGATTCGATTCATGATTCATGATTCATGATTTAATTCATGATTCATGATTCATGATTCATGATTCATAATTCGATTCATGATTCATGATTCATGATTACTGATTCATGATTCGATTCATGATGCATGATTTAATTCATGATTCATGATTCATGATTCGATTCATGATTCATGATTCATGATTCAATTCATGATTCATGATTCAGGATTCAATTCATGATTCATGATTCATGATTACTGATTCATGATTCGATTCATGATTCATGATTCAGGATTCAATTCATGATTCATGATTCATGATTACTGATTCATGATTCGATTCATGATTCATGATTCATGATTTAATTCATGATTCATGATTCATGATTCGATTCATGATTCATGATTCATGATTCAATTCATGATTCATGATTCAGGATTCAATTCATGATTCATGAATCATGATTTATGAATCGATTCATGATTCATGATTTATGATTCAATTCATGATTCATGATTCATGATTCATGATTCAATTCATGGTTCATGATTCAAGATTCATGATTCATGATTCAATTCATGATTCATGATTTGATTTATGATTCATGATTCATGATTCAATTCATGATTCATGATTCATGATTCATGATTCATTATTCATAATTTATGATTCAATTCATGATTCATGATTCATGATTCATGATTTAATTCATGATTCATAATTCATGATTCATGATTCATGATTTGATTCATGATTCATAATTCAATTCATGATTCATGATTCATGATTCATGATTTATGATTCGATTCATGATTCATTATTCAATTAATGATTCATGATTCATGATTCATGATTCATGATTTAATTCATGATTAATGATTAATGATTCATGCTTCATGATTCGATTCATGATTCATGATTTAATTCATGATTCAAGATTCATGATTCGATTCATGATTCATGTTTCAAGATTAATGATTTGATTCATGATTCATAATTTAATTCATGATTCATGATTCATGATTCAATTCATGATTCAATTCATGATTCATGATTCATGATTCATGATTCATGATTCAATTCATGATTCATGATTCATGATTCGATTCATGATTCATGATTTATGATTCAATTCATGATTCATGATTCAAGATTCATGATTCATTATTCAATTCATGATTCATGATTCATTTCATGATTCAAGATTCAATTAAAGATTCAATATTCAAGATTCATGATTCATGATTCAATTAATGATTCATGATTCATGATTCGAATCCTGATTCAATTCATGATTCATGATTCGATTTATGATTCATAATTCATGATTTAATTCATGATTCATGATTCATGATTTAACTCATGATTCATGATTCATGATTCGATTTATGAATCATGATTCATGATTTAATTTATGATTCATGATTCATGATTCAATTCATGATTCATGATTCATGATTCATGATTCATTTCATGATTCATGATTCATGATTAATGATTTGATTCATGATTCATGATTCATGATTCAATTCATGATTCATGATTCATGATTCATTATTCATGATTCGATTCATGATTCATGATTTATGATTCAATTCATAATTCATGATTCATGATTAATGATTTGATTCATGATTCATGATTCATGATTCAATTCATGATTCATGATTCATGATTCATGATTCATGATTCGATTCACGATTCATGATTCATGATTCATGATTTAATTCATGATTCATGATTCATGATTCATGATTCAATTAATGATTCATGATTCATGATTCAATTCATGATTCATGATTCATGATTTAATTCATGATTAATGATTAATGATTCATGATTCATGATTCATGATTCGATTCATGATTCATGATTCGATTCATGATTCATGATTCATGATTTAATTCATGATTCATGATTCATGATTCAAGATTCAATTCATGATTCATGATTCAATTCATGATTCATGATTCATGATTAATTATTCAATTCATGATTAATGATTCATGATTCAATTCATGATTCATGATTCGATTCATGATTCATGATTCATGATTCGATTCATGATTCGATTCATGATTCATGATTCATGATTCAATTCATGATTCATGATTTATGATTCGATTCATGATTCATGATTCATGATTTATGATTTAATTCATGATTCATGATTCATGATTCAATTCATGATTCATGATTCATGATTCAATTCATGATTCATGATTCATGATTAATGATTTGATTCATGATTCATGATTCAATTCATGATTCATGATTCATGATTCATGATTTATGATTCAATTCATAATTCATGATTCATGATGCGATTCATGATTCATGATTCATGACTCAATTCATGATTCATGATTCATGATTTGATTTATGATTTATGATTTATGATTTATGATTCAATTCATGATTCATGATTCATGATTCATGATTCAATTCATGATTCATGATTCAATTCAGGATTCATGATTCAATGTATGATTCATGATTCATGATTCAATTCATGATTCATGATTCAATTCATGATTCATGATTCATGATTCAATACATTATTCATGATTCTATTCATGATTTATGATTCAATTCATGATTCAATTCATGATTCATGATTCGATTCATGATTCATGATTCATGATTTATGATTTAAGATTCAATTCATGATTCATGATTGAATTCATGATTCATGATTCATGATTAATGACTCAATTCATGATTCATGATTCATGATTCAATTCATGTTTCATGATTCGATTCATGATTCATGATTCATGATTCAATTCATGATTCATGATTCAAGTCATGATTCATGATTCATGATTCATGATTCAAGATTCATGATTCAATTCATGATTCATGAATCATGATTCAATTCATGATGCATAATTCATGATTCTTGATTCAATTCATGATTCATGATTCATGATTCATGATTCGATTCATGATTCATAATTTATGATTCAATTCATGATTCATGATTCATGATTCATGATTCATGATTTAATTCATGATTCATAATTCATGATTCATGATTCAATTCATGATTCATAATTCATGATTCATGATTCATGATTTGATTCATGATTCATGATTCAATTCATGATTCATGATTCATGATTTATGATTCGATTCATGATTCATGATTCAATTAATGATTCATGATTCATGATTCAATTCATGATTCATGATTCATGATTTAATTCATGATTAATGATTAATGATTCATGATTCATGATTCATGATTCGATTCATGATTCAATTCATGATTCATGATTCATGATTTAATTCATGATTAATGATTAATGATTCATGATTCATGATTCATGATTCGATTCATGATTCATGATTCGATTCATGATTCATGATTCATGATTTAATTCATGATTCATGATTCATGATTCAAGATTCAATTCATGATTCATGATTCAATTCATGGTTCATGATTCATGATTAATGATTCAATTCATGATTAATGATTCATGATTCAATTCATGATTCATGATTCGATTCATGATTCATGATTCATGATTCAATTCATGATTCATGATTTATGATTCAATTCATGATTCATGATTCATGATTTATGATTCATGATTCAATTCATGATTCATAATTCATGATTCATGATTCATGATTTGATTCATGATTCATGATTCAATTCATGATTCATGATTCATGATTCATGATTCATGATTCATGATTTATGATTCAATTCATGATTCATGATTCAATTAATGATTCATGATTCATGATTCAATTCATGATTCATGATTCAATTCATGATTCATGATTCATGATTAATGATTCATAATTCGATTCATGATTCATGATTCATGATTCAATTCATGATTCATGATTCATGATTCATGATTCAATTCATGATTCATGAATCATGATTTATGAATCGATTCATGATTCATGATTTATGATTCAATTCATGATTCATGATTCATGATTCATGATTCAATTCATGGTTCATGATTCAAGATTCATGATTCATGATTCAATTCATGATTCATGATTCGATTTATGATTCATGATTCATGATTCAATTCATGATTCATGATTCATGATTCATTATTCATAATTTATGATTCAATTCATGATTCATGATTCATGATTCATGATTCATGATTTAATTCATGATTCATAATTCATGATTCACAATTCATGATTCATGATTCAATTCATGATTCATAATTCATGATTCATGATTCATGATTTGATTCATGATTAATGATTCATGATTCATGATTTATTATTCGATTCATGATTCATGATTCAATTAATGATTCATGATTCATGATTTAATTCATGATTAATGATTAATGATTCATGATTCATGATTCATGATTCATGATTCGATTCATGATTCATGATTCATGATTAATGATTTATGATTTGATTCATGATTCATGATTAATGATTTAATTCATGATTCATGATTCATGATTCAATTCATGATTCATGATTCATGATTTATGATTCGATTCATGATTCATGATTTATGATTCAATTCATGATTCATGATTCATGATTCAATTCATGATTCATGATTCAATTCATGATTCATGATTCAAGATTCATGATTCATGATTCAATTTATGATTCATGATTTGATTTATGATTCATGATTCATGAGTCAATTCATGATTCATGATTCATGATTCATTATTTAATTCATGATTCATGATTCAATTCATGATTCATGATTCATGATTCAATTCATGATTCTATTCATGATTCTTGATTCATGATTCATGATTCAATTCATGATTCAAGATTCGATTCATGATTCTTGATTCATGATTCATGATTTGATTAATGATTCATGATTTATGATTCAATTCATGATTCATGATTCATTATTCATTATTCATGATTCGATTCATGATTCTTGATTCGATTCATGATTCATGATTCATGATTAAATTTATGATTCTTGATTCATGATTCAAGATTCAATTCATGATTCATGATTCGATTCATGATTCTTGATTCAATTCATGATTCATGATTCAATTCATGATTCAATTCATGATTCATGACTCATGATTCAAGATTCAATTCATGATTCATGATTCGATTTATGATTCTTGATTCATGATTCATGATTCGATTCATGATTCATGATTCAATTCATGATTCAATTCATGATTCATGATTCATGATTCATGATTCAATTCATGATTCATGATTCAATTCATAATTCATGAGTCGATTCATGATTCATGATTCAATTCATGATTCATGATTTAATTCATGATTCATGATTCAATTCATGATTTAATTCATGATTTATGATTCATGATTCATTATTCAACTCATGATTCATGATTCATGATTCATGATTCATGATTCAATTTATGATTCAATTCATGATTCATTATTCATAATTCAATTCATGATTCATTATTCATGATTCATGATTCAATTCATGATTCATAATTCATGATTCATGATTCAATTCATGATTCATGATTCGATTTATGATTCATGATTCATGATTCAATTCATGATTCATGATTCATGATTCATGATTTAATTCATGATTCATAATTCATGATTCATAATTCATGATTCATGATTCAATTCATGATTCATAATTCATGATTCATGATTCATGATTTGATTCATGATTAATGATTCAATTCATGATTCATGATTCATGATTCATGATTTATGATACGATTCATGATTCATGATTCAATTAATGATTCATGATTCATGATTCATGATTTAATTCATGTTTAATGATTAATGATTCATGATTCATGATTCATGATTCGATTCATGATTTAATTCATGATTAATGATTCATGATTTGATTCATGATTCATGATTTAATTCATGATTCATGATTCATGATTCGATTCATGATTCATGTTTCCGGATTAATGATTTGATTCATGATTCATGATTCAATTCATGATTCATGATTCATGATTCGATTCATGATTCATGATTAATGATTTGATTCATGATTCATGATTCAATTCATGATTCATGATTTATGATTCGATTCATGATTCATGATTTATGATTCAATTCATGATTCATGATTCATGATTCATGATTCATGATTCAATTCATGATTCCTGATTCAATTCATGATTCATGATTCAAGATTCATGATTCATGATTCAATTCATGATTCATGATTTGATTTATGATTCATGATTCAATTCATGATTCATGATTCAATTCATGATTCATGATTCATGATTCAATTCATGATTCTTGATTCATGATTCATGATTTGATTAATGATTAATGATTTATGATTCAATTCATGATTCATGATTCATGATTCATTATTCATGATTCGATTCATGATTCATGATTCGATTCATGATTCATGATTCATGATTCAATTTATGATTCTTGATTCATGTTTCAAGATTCAATTCATGATTCATGATTTGATTCATGATTCTTGATTCAATTCATGATTCATGATTCAATTCATGATTCAATTCATGATTCATGATTCATGATTGAAGATTCAATTCATGATTCATGATTCGATTTATGATTCGATTTATGATTCTTGATTCATGATTCATGATTCAATTCATGATTCATGATTCAATTCATAATTCATGAGTCGATTCATGATTCATGATTCATGATTCAATTCATGATTTAATTCATGATTCATAATTCATGATTCATAATTCATGATTCATGATTCAATTCATGATTCATAATTCATGATTCATGATTCATGATTTGATTCATGATTCATGATTCAATTCATGATTCATGATTCATGATTTATGATTCGATTCATGATTCATGATTCAATTAATGATTCATGATTCATGATTCAATTCATGATTCATGATTCATGATTTAATTCATGATTAATGATTAATGATTCATGATTCATGATTCGATTCATGATTCATGATTCAATTCATGATTCATGATTCATGATTCATGATTCATGATTTATGATTCGATTCATGATTCATGATTCAATTCATGATTCATGATTCATGATTTATGATTCGATTCATGATTCATGATTTAATTCATGATTAATGATTAACGATTCATGATTCGATTCATGATTCATGATTCATGATTCATGATTCAATTCATGATTCATGATTCATGATTTAATTCATGATTAATGATTAATGATTCATGATTCATGATTAATGATTCATGATTCGATTCATGATTCATGATTCGATTCATGATTCATGATTCGATTCATGATTCATGATTCATGATTCATGATTCATGATTTAATTCATAATTCATGATTAATGATTCATGATTCAAGATTCAATTCATGATTCATGATTCAATTCATGATTCATGATTCATGATTAATGATTCAATTCATGATTCATGATTCATGATTCAATTCATGATTCATGACTCGATTCATGATTCATGATTCATGATTCAATTCATGATTCATGATTTATGATTCAATTCATGATTCATGATTCATGATTCATGATTCAATTCATGATTCATAATTCATGATTCATGATTTATGATTCAATTCATGATTCATGATTCAATTAATGATTCATGATTTATGATTCAATTCATGATTCATGTTTCAATTAATGATTCATGATTCATGATTTAATTCATGATTAATGATTAATGATTCATGATTCATGATTAATGATTCATGATTCGATTCATGATTCATGATTAAATTCATGATTCATGATTCAAGATTCATGATTCAATTCATGATTCATGATTCGATTTATGATTCATAATTCAATTCATGATTCATGAATCATGATTCAATTCATGATGCATAATTCATGATTCATGATTCAATTCATGATTCATGATTCATGATTCATGATTCATAATTTATGATTCAATTCATGATTCATGATTCATGATTCATGATTCATGATTTATGATTCAATTCATGATTCATGATTCATGATTCATGATTCATGATTCAATTCATGATTCATAATTCATGATTCATGATTCAATTCATGATTCATGATTCATGATTTGATTCATGATTCATGATTCAATTCATGATTCATGATTCATGATTTATGATTCATGATTTATGATTCGATTCATGATTCATGATTCAATTAATGATTCATGATTCATGATTCAATTCATGATTCATGATTCATGATTTAATTCATGATTAATGATTAATGATTCATGATTCATGATTCGATTCATGATTCATGATTCAATTCATGATTCATGATTCATGAATCATGATTTATGATTCGATTCATGATTCATGATTTATGATTCAATTCATGATTCATGATTCATGATTCATGATTCAATTCATGATTCATGATTCAATTCATGATTCATGATTCATGATTCATGATTCATAATTTATGATTCAATTCATGATTCATGATTTATGATTCAATTCATGATTCATGATTCATGATTCATGATTCAATTCATGATTCATAATTCATGATTCATGATTCAATTCATGATTCATGATTCATGATTCAATTCATGATTCATGATTCATGATTCATGATTTATGATTCGATTCATGATTCATGATTCAATTAATGATTCATGATTCATGATTCAATTCATGATTCATGATTCATGATTTAATTCATGATTAATGATTAATGATTCATGATTCATGATTCGATTCATGATTCATGATTCAATTCATGATTCATGATTCATGATTCATGATTCATGATTTATGATTCGATTCATGATTCATGATTCAATTAATGATTCATGATTCATGATTCAATTCATGATTCATGATTCATGATTTAATTCATGATTAATGATTAACGATTCATGATTCATGATTCGATTCATGATTCATGATTCATGATTCATGATTCAATTCATGATTCATGATTCATGATTTAATTCATGATTAATGATTAATGATTCATGATTCATGATTAATGATTCATGATTCGATTCATGATTTATGATTCGATTCATGATTCATGATTCATGATTCATGATTCAATTCATGATTCATGATTCATGATTTAATTCATGATTAATGATTAATGATTCATGATTCATGATTAATGATTCATGATTCGATTCATGATTCATGATTCAATTCATGATTCATGATTTGATTCATGATTCATGATTCATGATTCATGATTCATGATTTAATTCATAATTCATGATTAATGATTCATGATTCATGATTCAATTCATGATTCATGATTCATGATTAATGATTCAATTCATGATTCATGATTCAATTCATGATTCATGACTCGATTCATGATTCATGATTCATGACTCAATTCATGATTCATGATTTATGATTCAATTCATGATTCATGATTCATGATTCATGATTCATGATTCAATTCATGATTCATAATTCATGATTCATGATTCATGATTTGAATCATGATTCATGATTCAATTCATGATTCATGATTTATGATTCAATTCATGATTCATGATTCAATTAATGATTCATGATTCATGATTTAATTCATGATTAATGATTAATGATTCATGATTCATGATTAATGATTCATGATTCGATTCATGATTCATGATTCGATTCATGATTCATGATTCGATTCATGATTCATGATTCATGATTTAATTCATAATTCATGATTCATGATTCATGATTCAAGATTCAATTCATGATTCATGATTCAATTCATGATTCATGATTCATGATTAATGATTCAATTCATGATTCATGATTCATGATTCAATTCATGATTCATGATTCGATTAATGATTCATGATTCATGATTCAATTCATGATTCATGATTTATGATTCAATTCATGATTCATGATTCATGATTTAATTCATGATTAATGATTAACGATTCATGATTCATGATTCGATTCATGATTCATGATTCATGATTCATGATTCAATTCATGATTCATGATTCATGATTTAATTCATGATTAATGATTAATGATTCATGATTCATGATTAATGATTCATGATTCGATTCATGATTCATGATTCGATTCATGATTCATGATTCATGATTCATGATTCAATTCATGATTCATGATTCATGATTTAATTCATGATTAATGATTAATGATTCATGATTCATGATTAATGATTCATGATTCGATTCATGATTCATGATTCATGATTCATGATTTAATTCTTAATTCATGATTCATGATTCATGATTCAAGATTCAATTCATGATTCATGATTCAATTCATGATTCATGATTCATGATTAATGATTCAATTCATGATTCATGATTCATGATTCAATTCATGATTCATGATTCGATTCATGATTCATGATTCAATTCATGATTCAAGATTTATGATTCAATTCATGATTCATGATTCATGATTCATGATTCATGATTCAATTCATGATTCATAATTCATGATTCATGATTCATGATTTGATTCATGATTCATGATTCAATTCATGATTCATGATTCATGATTTATGATTCAATTCATGATTCATGATTCAATTAATGATTCATGATTCATGATTCAATTCATGATTCATAATTCATGATTTAATTCATGATTAATGATTCATGATTCATGATTCATGATTTATGATTCATGATTCATGATTCATGATTCGATTCATGATTCATGATTCATGATTACTGATTCATGATTCGATTTATGATTCATGATTCATGATTTAATTCATGATTAATGATTCATGATTCATGATTTAATTTATGATTCATGATTCGATTCATGATTCATGATTCATGATTCAATTCATGATTCATGATTCCTGATTCATGATTCATGATTTAATTCATAATTCATGATTCATGATTCATGATTCGATTCATGATTCATGATTCATGATTCATGATTCATGATTTAATTCATAATTCATGATTCATGATTCGATTCATGATTCATGATTTGATTCATGATTCATGATTCATGATTTAATTCATAATTCATGATTCATGATTCATGATTTAATTCATAATTCATGATTCATGATTCATGATTCAAGATTCAATTCATGATTCATGATTCAATTCATGATTCATGATTCATGATTAATGATTCAATTCATGATTCATGATTCATGATTCAATTCATGATTCATGATTCGATTCATGATTCATGATTCATGATTCAATTCATGATTCATGATTTATGATTCAATTCATGATTCATGATTCATGATTAATGACTCATGATTCGATTCATGATTCATAATTTATGATTCAATTCATGATTCATGATTCATGATTCATGATTCAATTCATGATTCATAATTCATGATTCATGATTCATGATTTGATTCATGATTCATGATTCAATTCATGATTCATGATTCATAATTTATGATTCGATTCATGATTCATGATTCAATTAATGATTCATGATTCATGATTCAAATTATGATTCATGATTCATGATTTAATTCATGATTAATGATTAATGATTCAAGATTCATGATTAATGATTCATTATTCGATTCATGATTCATGATTCGATTCATAATTCATGATTCATGATTCATGATTTAATTCATGATTCATGATTCATGATTTATGATTCATGATTCATGATTCGATTCATGATTCATGATTCATGATTACTGATTCATGATTCGATTTATGATTCATGATTCATGATTTAATTCATGATTCATGATTCATGATTCAATTCATGATTCATGATTCATGATTTAATTCATGATTAATGATTAATGATTCATGATTCATGATTAATGATTCATGATTTGATTTATGATTCATGATTCGATTCATGATTCATGATTCATGATTCATGATTCAATTCATGATTCATGATTCATGATTTAATTCATGATTAATGATTAATGATTCATGATTCATGATTAATGATTCATGATTCGATTCATGATTCATGATTCGATTCATGATTCATGATTTGATTCATGATTCATGATTCATGATTCATGATTTAATTCATAATTCATGATTAATGATTCATGATTCAATTCATGATTCATGATTCAATTCATAATTCATGATTCATGATTCATGATTTGATTCATGATTCATGATTCAATTCATGATTCATGATTCATGATTCATGATTCATGATTTATGATTCGATTCATGATTCATGATTCAATTAATGATTCATGATTCATGATTCAATTCATGATTCATGATTCATGATTTAATTCATGATTAATGATTAATGATTCATGATTCATGATTCGATTCATGATTCATGATTCAATTCATGATTCATGATTCATGATTCATGATACATGATTTATGATTCGATTCATGATTCATGATTCAATTAATGATTCATGATTCATGATTCAATTCATGATTCATGATTCATGATTTAATTCATGATTAATGATTAATGATTCATGATTCATGATTAATGATTCATGATTCGATTCATGAATCATGATTCGATTCATGATTCATGATTCGATTCATGATTCATGATTCATGATTCATGATTCATGATTTAATTCATAATTCATGATTAATGATTCATGATTCAAGATTCAATTCATGATTCATGATTCAATTCATGATTCATGATTCATGATTAATGATTCAATTCATGATTCATGATTCATGATTCAATTCATGATTCATGACTCGATTCATGATTCATGATTCATGATTCAATTCATGATTCACGATTTATGATTCAATTCATGATTCATGATTCATGATTCATGATTCAATTCATGATTCATAATTCATGATTCATGATTCATGATTTGAATCATGATTCATGATTCAATTCATGATTCATGATTCATGATTTATGATTCAATTCATGATTCATGATTCAATTAATGATTCATGATTCATGATTTAATTCATGATTAATGATTAATGATTCATGATTCATGATTAATGATTCATGATTCGATTCATGATTCATGATTCAATTCATGATTCATGATTCATGATTCATGATTCAATTCATGATTCATGATTCATGAATCATGATTTATGATTCGATTCATGATTCATGATTTATGATTCAATTCATGATTCATGATTCATGATTCATGATTCAATTCATGATTCATGATTCATGATTCATGATTCAATTCATGATTTATGATTCATGAATCATGATTTATGATTCAATTCATGATTCATGATTCATGATTCATGATTCAATTCATGATTCATGATTAAATTCATGATTCATGATTCAAGATTCATGATTCAATTCATGATTCATGATTCGATTTATGATTCATGATTCATGATTCAATTCATGATTCATGAATCATGATTCAATTCATGATGCATAATTCATGATTCATGATTCAATTCATGATTCATGATTCATGATTCATAATTTATGATTCAATTCATGATTCATGATTCATGATTTATGATTCAATTCATGATTCATGATTCATGATTCATGATTCATGATTCAATTCATGATTCATAATTCATTATTCATGATTCAATTCATGATTCATAATTCATGATTCATGATTTGATTCATGATTCATGATTCAATTCATGATTCACGATTCATGATTCATGATTCATGATTTATGATTCGATTCATGATTCATGATTCAATTAATGATTCATGATTCATGATTCAATTCATGATTCATGATTTAATTCATGATTAATGATTAATGATTCATGATTCATGATTCGATTCATGATTCATGATTCAATTCATGATTCATGATTCATGAATCATGATTTATGATTCGATTCATGATTCATGATTTATGATTCAATTCATGATTCATGATTCATGATTCATGATTCAATTCATGATTCATGATTCAAGATTCATGATTCAATTCATGATTCATGAATCATGATTTATGATTCAATTCATGATTCATGATTCATGATTCATGATTCAAATCATGATTCATGATTAAATTCATGATTCATGATTCAAGATTCATGATTCAATTCATGATTCATGATTCGATTTATGATTCATGATTCATGATTCAATTCATGATTCATGAATCATGATTCAATTCATGATGCATAATTCATGATTCATGATTCAATTCATGATTCATGATTCATGATTCATGATTTATGATTCAATTCATGATTCATGATTCATGATTCATGATTCATGATTCATGATTCAATTCATGATTCATAATTCATGATTCATGATTCAATTCATGATTCATAATTCATGATTCATGATTTGATTCATGATTCATGATTCAATTCATGATTTATGATTCATGATTCATGATTCATGATTTATGATTCGATTCATGATTCATGATTCAATTAATGATTCATGATTCATGATTCAATTCATGATTCATGATTCATGATTTAATTCATGATTAATGATTAATGATTCATGATTCATGATTCGATTCATGATTCATGATTCAATTCATGATTCATGATTCATGATTCATGATTTATGATTCGATTCATGATTCATGATTCAATTAATGATTCATGATTCATGATTCAATTCATGATTCATGATTCATGATATAATTCATGATTAATGATTAACGATTCATGATTCATGATTCGATTCATGATTCATGATTCATGATTCATGATTCAATTTATGATTCATGATTCATGATTTAATTCATGATTAATGATTAATGATTCATGATTCATGATTAATGATTCATGATTTGATTCATGATTCATGATTCGATTCATGATTCATGATTCATGATTCAATTCATGATTCATGATTTAATTCATGATTAATGATTAATGATTCATGATTCATGATTAATGATTCATGATTCGATTCATGATTCATGATTCGATTCATGATTCATGATTCGATTCATGATTCATGATTCATGATTCATGATTTAATTCATAATTCATGATTAATGATTCATGATTCAAGATTCAATTCATGATTCATGATTCAATTCATGATTCATAATTAATGATTCAATTCATGATTCATGATTCATGATTCAATTCATGATTCATGACTCGATTCATGATTCATGATTCATGATTCAATTCATGATTCATGATTTATGATTCAATTCATGATTCATGATTCATGATTCATGATTCAATTCATGATTCATAATTCATGATTCATGATTCATGATTTGAATCATGATTCATGATTCAATTCATGATTCATGATTCATGATTTATGATTCAATTCATGATTCATGATTCAATTAATGATTCATGATTCATGATTTAATTCATGATTAATGATTAATGATTCATGATTCATGATTAATGATTCATGATTCGATTCATGATTCATGATTAAATTCATGATTCATGATTCAAGATTCATGATTCAATTCATGATTCATGATTCGATTTATGATTCATGATTCATGATTCAATTCATGATTCATGAATCATGATTCAATTCATGATGCATAATTCATGATTCATGATTCAATTCATGATTCATGATTCATGATTCATAATTTATGATTCAATTCATGATTCATAATTCATGATTCATGATTCATGATTTGATTCATGATTCAATTCATGATTCATAATTCATGATTCATGATTTATGATTCAATTCATGATTCATGATTCATGATTCATGATTCATGATTCATGATTCAATTCATGATTCATAATTCATGATTCATGATTCAATTCATGATTCATAATTCATGATTCATGATTCATGATTTGATTCATGATTCATGATTCAATTCATGATTCATGATTCATGATTCATGATTCATGATTTATGATTCGATTCATGATTCATGATTCAATTAATGATTCATGATTCATGATTCAATTCATGATTCATGATTTAATTCATGATTAATGATTAATGATTCATGATTCGTGATTCGATTCATGATTCATGATTCAATTCATGATTCATGATTCATGAATCATGATTTATGATTCGATTCATGATTCATGATTTATGATTCAATTCATGATTCATGATTCATGATTCATGATTCAATTCATGATTCATGATTCAAGATTCATGATTCAATTCATGATTCATGATTCATGAATCATGATTTATGATTCAATTCATGATTCATGATTCATGATTCATGATTCAAATCATGATTCATGATTAAATTCATGATTCATGATTCAAGATTCATGATTCAATTCATGATTCATGATTCTATTTATGATTCATGATTCATGATTCAATTCATGATTCATGAATCATGATTCAATTCATGATGCATAATTCATGATTCATGATTCAATTCATGATTCATGATTCATGATTCATGATTTATGATTCAATTCATGATTCATGATTCATGATTCATGATTCATGATTCATGATTCATGATTCAATTCATGATTCATAATTCATGATTCATGATTCAATTCATGATTCATAATTCATGATTCATGATTTGATTCATGATTCATGATTCATGATTCATGATTTATGATTCAATTCATGATTCATGATTCATGATTCATGATTCATGATTCATGATTCATGATTCAATTCATGATTCATAATTCATGATTCATGATTCAATTCATGATTCATAATTCATGATTCATGATTTGATTCATGATTCATGATTCAATTCATGATTCATGATTCATGATTTATGATTCGATTCATGATTCATGATTCAATTAATGATTCATGATTCATGATTCAATTCATGATTCATGATTCATGATTTAATTCATGATTAATGATTAATGATTCATGATTCATGATTCGATTCATGATTCATGATTCAATTCATGATTCATGATTCATGATTCATGATTCATGATTTATGATTCGATTCATGATTCATGATTCAATTAATGATTCATGATTCATGATTCAATTCATGATTCATGATTCATGATTTAATTCATGATTAATGATTAACGATTCATGATTCATGATTCGATTCATGATTCATGATTCATGATTCATGATTCAATTTATGATTCATGATTCATGATTTAATTCATGATTAATGATTAATGATTCATGATTCATGATTAATGATTCATGATTTGATTCATGATTCATGATTCGATTCATGATTCATGATTCATGATTCAATTCATGATTCATGATTCATGATTTAATTCATGATTAATGATTAATGATTTATGATTCATGATTAATGATTCATGATTCGATTCATGATTCATGATTCGATTCATGATTCATGATTCGATTCATGATTCATGATTCATGATTTAATTCATAATTCATGATTAATGATTCATGATTCAAGATTCAATTCATGATTCATGATTCAATTCATGATTCATGATTCATGATTAATGATTCAATTCATGATTCATGATTCATGATTCAATTCATGATTCATGACTCGATTCATGATTCATGATTCATGATTCAATTCATGATTCATGATTTATGATTCAATTCATGATTCATGATTCATGATTCATGATTCAATTCATGATTCATAATTCATGATTCATGATTCATGATTTGAATCATGATTCATGATTCAATTCATGATTCATGATTCATGATTTATGATTCAATTCATGATTCATGATTCAATTAATGATTCATGATTCATGATTTAATTCATGATTAATGATTAATGATTCATGATTCATGATTAATGATTCATGATTCGATTCATGATTCATGATTAAATTCATGATTCATGATTCAAGATTCATGATTCAATTCATGATTCATGATTCGATTTATGATTCATGATTCATGATTCAATTCATGATTCATGAATCATGATTCAATTCATGATGCATAATTCATGATTCATGATTCAATTCATGATTCATGATTCATGATTCATAATTTATGATTCAATTCATGATTCATAATTCATGATTCATGATTCATGATTTGATTCATGATTCAATTCATGATTCATAATTCATGATTCATGATTTATGATTCAATTCATGATTCATGATTCATGATTCATGATTCATGATTCATGATTCATGATTCAATTCATGATTCATAATTCATGATTCATGATTCAATTCATGATTCATAATTCATGATTCATGATTCATGATTTGATTCATGATTCATGATTCAATTCATGATTCATGATTCATGATTCATGATTCATGATTTATGATTCGATTCATGATTCATGATTCAATTAATGATTCATGATTCATGATTCAATTCATGATTCATGATTTAATTCATGATTAATGATTAATGATTCATGATTCATGATTCGATTCATGATTCATGATTCAATTCATGATTCATGATTCATGAATCATGATTTATGATTCTATTCATGATTCATGATTTATGATTCAATTCATGATTCATGATTCATGATTCATGATTCAATTCATGATTCATGATTCAAGATTCATGATTCAATTCATGATTCATGATTCATGAATCATGATTTATGATTCAATTCATGATACATGATTCATGATTCATGATTCGATTCATGATTCATGATTAAATTCATGATTCATGATTCAAGATTCATGATTCAATTCATGATTCATGATTCGATTTATGATTCATGATTCATGATTCAATTCATGATTCATGAATCATGATTCAATTCATGATGCATAATTCATGATTCATGATTCAATTCATGATTCATGATTCATGATTCATGATTCATGATTCATGATTCAATTCATGATTCATGATTCATGATTCATGATTTATGATTCAATTCATGATTCATGATTCATGATTCATGATTCATGATTCAATTCATGATTCATAATTCATGATTCATGATTCAATTCATGATTCATAATTCATAATTCATGATTCATGATTCATGATTTGAATCATGATTCATGATTCAATTCATGATTCATGATTCATGATTCATGATTCATGATTTATGATTCGATTCATGATTCATGATTCAATTAATGATTCATGATTCATGATTCAATTCATGATTCATGATTCATGATTTAATTCATGATTAATGATTAACGATTCCTGATTCATGATTCGATTCATGATTCATGATTCATGATTCATGATTCAATTCATGATTCATGACTCATGATTTAATTCATGATTAATGATTCATGATTCATGATTAATGATTCATGATTCGATTCATGATTCATGATTCGATTCATGATTCATGATTCATGATTCTTGATTCAATTCATGATTCATGATTCATGATTTAATTCATGATTAATGATTAATGATTCATGATTCATGATTAATGATTCATGATTCGATTCATGATTCATGATTCAATTCATGATTCATGATTTGATTCATGATTCATGATTTATGATTCATGATTCATGATTTAATTCATAATTCATGATTAATGATTCATGATTCATGATTCAATTCATGATTCATGATTCAATTCATGATTCATGATTCATGATTAATGATTCAATTCATGATTCATGATTCATGATTCAATTCATGATTCATGACTCGATTCATGATTCATGATTCATGATTCAATTCATGATTCATGATTTATGATTCAATTCATGATTCATGATTCATGATTCAATTCATGATTCATAATTCATGATTCATGATTCATGATTTGAATCATGATTCATGATTCAATTCATGATTCATGATTCATGATTTATGATTCAATTCATGATTCATGATTCAATTAATGATTCATGATTCATGATTTAATTCATGATTAATGATTAATGATTCATGATTCATGATTAATGATTCATGATTCGATTCATGATTCATGATTCGATTCATGATTCATGATTCGATTCATGATTCATGATTCATGATTCATGATTCATGATTTAATTCATAATTCATGATTCATGATTCATGATTCAAGATTCAATTCATGATTCATGATTGAATTCATGATTCATGATTCATGATTAATGATTCAATTCATGATTCATGATTCATGATTCAATTCATGATTCATGATTCGATTCATGATTCATGATTCATGATTCAATTCATGATTCATGATTTATGATTCAATTCATGATTCATGATTCATGATTTAATTCATGATTCATGATTTAATTCATGATTAATGATTAATGAATCATGATTCATGATTAATGATTCATGATTCGATTCATGATTCATGATTCATGATTCATGATTCATGATTCATGATTTAATTCATAATTCATGATTCATGATTCATGATTCAAGATTCAATTCATGATTCATGATTCAATTCATGATTCATGATTAATGATTCAATTCATGATTCATGATTCATGATTCAATTCATGATTCATGATTCGATTCATGATTCATGATTCATGATTCAATTCATGATTCATGATTTATGATTCAATTCATGATTCATGATTCATGATTCATGATTCATGATTCAATTCATGATTCATAATTCATGATTCATGATTCATGATTTGATTCATGATTTATGATTCAATTCATGATTCATGATTCATGATTTATGATTCAATTCATGATTCATGATTCAATTAATGATTCATGATTCATGATTCAATTCATGATTCATGATTTAATTCATGAATAATGATTCATGATTCATGATTCATGATTTATGATTCATGATTCATGATTCATGATTCGATTCATGATTCATGATTCATGATTACTGATTCCTGATTCGATCAATGATTCATGATTCATGATTTAATTCATGATTAATGATTCATGATTCATGATTTAATTTATGATTCATGATTCATGATTCGATTCATGATTCATGATTCATGATTCATGATTCAATTCATGATTCATGATTCATGATTCATGATTCATGATTTAATTCATAATTCATGATTCATGATTCATGATTCGATTCATGATTCATGATTCGATTCATGATTCATGATTCATGATTCATGATTCATGATTTAATTCATAATTCATGATTCATGATTCA
>NW_027448215.1:0-62601 GCF_038048845.1 Mixophyes fleayi
TTTTGTGGGCAATGTTAGAAATGTCAGGAGAAACAAGAATTATGTAAAAGTATTGATGTAAGTCATTGTTTCCAGGAGAAAGGGAGACAGGAGTGTAAAAAAGCGTTGTTTTTGGACGGCAATGAAGAAATTACTATGTTTTGCGATTTCTCCTGCTCAGAAAGACTTAGAAAGTTGATAATTGTCTGCAATGGTAGAAATGTCATGAGAAATAAGAATTATGTAAAAGGATTGATGTAAGTCATTGTTTCCAAGAGAAAGGGAGACTGGAGTGTAAAAAAAGCGTTGTTTTTGGACTGCAATGAAGAAATGACTATGTTTTGCGATTTCTCCTGCTCAGAAAGACTTAGAAAGTTGATATTTGTGGGCAATGTTAGAAATGTCAGGAGAAACAAGAATTATGTAAAAGGATTGATGTAAGTCATTGTTTCCAAGAGAAAGGGAGACTGGAGTGTAAAAAAGCGTTGTTTTTGGACGGCAATGAAGAAATTACTATATTTTGCGGTTTCTCCTGCTCAGAAAGACTTAGAAAGTTGATAATTGTGGGCAATGTTAGAAATGTCAGGAGAAACAAGAATTATGTAAAAGGATTGATGTAAGTCATTGTTTCTAAGAGAAATGGAGACAGGAGTGTAAAAAAGCGTTGTTTTTGGACTGCAATGAAGAAATGACTATGTTCTGCGATTTCTCCTGCTCAAAAAGACTTAGAAAGTTGATAATTGTGGGCAATGTTAGAAATGTCAGGAGAAACAAGAATTATGTAAAAGTATTGATGTAAGTCATTGTTTCCAAGAGAAAGGGAGACAGGAGTGTAAAAAAGCGTTGTTTTTGGACGGCAATGAAGAAATGACTATGTTTTGCGATTTCTCCTGCTCAGAAAGACTTAGAAAGTTGATAATTGTGGGCAATGTTAGAAATGTCATGAGAAACAAGAATTATGTAAAAGGATTGATGTAAGTCATTGTTTCCAGGAGAAAGGGAGACAGGAGTGTAAAAAAGCGTTGTTTTTGGACGGCAATGAAGAAATGACTATATTTTGCGGTTTCTCCTGCTCAGAAAGACTTAGAAAGTTGATAATTGTGGGCAATGTTAGAAATGTCAGGAGAAACAAGAATTATGTAAAAGTATTGATGTAAGTCATTGTTTCCAAGAGAAAGGGGGACAGGAGTGTAAAAAAGCGTTATTTTTGGACGGCAATGAAGAAATGACTATGTTTTGCGATTTCTCCTGCTCAGAAAGACTTAGAAAGTTGATAATTGTGGGCAATGTTAGAAATGTCAGGAGAAACAAGAATTATGTAAAAGGATTGATGTAAGTCATTGTTTCCAAGAGAAATGGAGACAGGAGTGTAAAAAAGCGTTGTTTTTGGACTGCAATGAAGAAATGACTATGTTTTGCGATTTCTCCTGCTCAGAAAGACTTAGAAAGTTGATATTTGTGGGCAATGTTAGAAATGTCAGGAGAAACAAGAATTATGTAAAAGTATTGATGTAAGTCATTGTTTCCAAGAGAAAGGGAGACTGGAGTGTAAAAAAGCATTGTTTTTGGACGGCAATGAATAAATGACTGTTTTGCGATTTCTCTTGCTCAGAAAGACTTAGAAAGTTGATATTTGTGGGCAATGTTAGAAATGTCAGGAGAAACAAGAATTATGTAAAAGGATTGATGTAAGTCATTGTTTCCAAGAGAAATGGAGACAGGAGTGTAAAAAAGCGTTGTTTTTGGACTGCAATGAAGAAATGACTATATTTTGCGGTTTCTCCTGCTCAGAAAGACTTAGAAAGTTGATAATTGTGGGCAATGTTAGAAATGTCAGGAGAAACAAGAATTATGTAAAAGGATTGATGTAAGTCATTGTTTCCAAGAGAAATGGAGACAGGAGTGTAAAAAAAGCGTTGTTTTTGGACTGCAATGAAGAAATGACTATGTTTTGCGATTTCTCCTGCTCAGAAAGACTTAGAAAGTTGATATTTGTGGGCAATGTTAGAAATGTCATGAGAAACAAGAATTATGTAAAAGGATTGATGTAAGTCATTGTTTCCAGGAGAAAGGGAGACAGGAGTGTAAAAAAGCGTTGTTTTTGGACGGCAATGAAGAAATTACTATATTTTGCGGTTTCTCCTGCTCAGAAAGACTTAGAAAGTTGATAATTGTGGGCAATGTTAGAAATGTCAGGAGAAACAAGAATTATGTAAAAGGATTGATGTAAGTCATTGTTTCCAAGAGAAAGGGAGACTGGAGTGTAAAAAAGCGTTGTTTTTGGACTGCAATGAAGAAATGACTATGTTTTGCGATTTCTCCTGCTCAGAAAGACTTAGAAAGTTGATAATTGTGGACAATGTTAGAAATGTCATGAGAAACAAGAATTATGTAAAAGGATTGATGTAAGTCATTGTTTCCAAGAGAAAGGGAGACTGGAGTGTAAAAAAGCGTTGTTTTTAGACTGCAATGAAGAAATGACTATATTTTGCGATTTCTCCTGCTCAGAAAGACTTAGAAAGTTGATAATTGTGGGCAATGTTAGAAATGTCATGAGAAACAAGAATTATGTAAAAGGATTGATGTAAGTCATTGTTTCCAGGAGAAAGGGAGACAGAAGTGTAAAAAAGCGTTGTTTTTGGACGGCAATGAAGAAATGACTATATTTTGCGGTTTCTCCTGCTCAGAAAGACTTAGAAAGTTGATAATTGTGGGCAATGTTAGAAATGTCAGGAGAAACAAGAATTATGTAAAAGGATTGATGTAAGTCATTGTTTCCAAGAGAAATGGAGACAGGAGTGTAAAAAAGCGTTGTTTTTGGACTGCAATGAAGAAATGACTATGTTCTGCGATTTCTCCTGCTCAAAAAGACTTAGAAAGTTGATAATTGTGGGCAATGTTAGAAATGTCAGGAGAAACAAGAATTATGTAAAAGTATTGATGTAAGTCATTGTTTCCAAGAGAAAGGGAGACTGGAGTGTAAAAAAGCGTTGTTTTTGGACTGCAATGAAGAAATGACTATGTTTTGCGATTTCTCCTGCTCAGAAAGACTTAGAAAGTTGATATTTGTGGACAATGTTAGAAATGTCATGAGAAACAAGAATTATGTAAAAGGATTGATGTAAGTCATTGTTTCCAAGAGAAAGGGAGACTGGAGTGTAAAAAAGCGTTGTTTTTGGACTGCAATGAAGAAATGACTATGTTTTGCGATTTCTCCTGCTTAGAAAGACTTAGAAAGTTGATATTTGTGGACAATGTTAGAAATGTCATGAGAAACAAGAATTATGTAAAAGGATTGATGTAAGTCATTGTTTCCAAGAGAAAGGGAGACTGGAGTGTAAAAAAGCGTTGTTTTTGGACTGCAATGAAGAAATGACTGTTTTGCAATTTCTCTTGCTCAGAAAGACTTAGAAAGTTGATAATTGTGGGCAATGTTAGAAATGTAATGAGAAACAAGAATTATGTAGAAGTATTGATGTAAGTCATTGTTTCCAGGAGAAAGGGAGACAGGAGTGTAAAAAAGCGTTGTTTTTGGACGGCAATGAAGAAATGACTATATTTTGTGATTTCTCCTGCTCAGAAAGACTTAGAAAGTTGATATTTGTGGGCAATGTTAGAAATGTCATGAGAAACAAGAATTATGTAAAAGGATTGATGTAAGTCATTGTTTCCAAGAGAAAGGGAGACTGGAGTGTAAAAAAGCGTTGTTTTTGGACTGCAATGAAGAAATGACTGTTTTGCAATTTGTCTTGCTCAGAAAGACTTAGAAAGTTGATAATTGTGGGCAATGTTAGAAATGTAATGAGAAACAAGAATTATGTAGAAGTATTGATGTAAGTCATTGTTTCCAGATGAAAGGGAGACAGGAGTGTAAAAAAGCGTTGTTTTTGGATGGCAATGAAGAAATGACTATATTTTGCGATTTCTCCTGCTCAGAAAGACTTAGAAAGTTGATATTTGTGGGCAATGTTAGAAATGTCATGAGAAACAAGAATTATGTAAAAGGATTGATGTAAGTCATTGTTTCCAAGAGAAAGGGAGACTGGAGTGTAAAAAAGCGTTGTTTTTGGACTGCAATGAAGAAATGACTATATTTTGCGATTTCTCCTGCTCAGAAAGACTTAGAAAGTTGATATTTGTGGGCAATGTTAGAAATGTCAGGAGAAACAAGAATTATGTAAAAGTATTGATGTAAGTCATTGTTTCCAGGAGAAAGGGAGACAGGAGTGTAAAAAAGCGTTGTTTTTGGACGGCAATGAAGAAATTACTATGTTTTGCGATTTCTCCTGCTCAGAAAGACTTAGAAAGTTGATAATTGTGGGCAATGTTAGAAATGTCATGAGAAACAAGAATTATGTAAAAGGATTGATGTAAGTCATTGTTTCCAAGAGAAAGGGAGACTGGAGTGTAAAAAAGCGTTGTTTTTTTACTGCAATGAAGAAATGACTATATTTTGCGATTTCTCCTGCTCAGAAAGACTTAGAAAGTTGATATTTGTGGGCAATGTTAGAAATGTCAGGAGAAACAAGAATTATGTAAAAGTATTGATGTAAGTCATTGTTTCCAGGAGAAAGGGAGACAGGAGTGTAAAAAAGCGTTGTTTTTGGACGGCAATGAAGAAATTACTATGTTTTGCGATTTCTCCTGCTCAGAAAGACTTAGAAAGTTGATAATTGTGGGCAATGGTAGAAATGTCATGAGAAATAAGAATTATGTAAAAGGATTGATGTAAGTCATTGTTTCCAAGAGAAAGGGAGACTGGAGTGTAAAAAAAGCGTTGTTTTTGGACTGCAATGAAGAAATGACTATGTTTTGCGATTTCTCCTGCTCAGAAAGACTTAGAAAGTTGATATTTGTGGGCAATGTTAGAAATGTCAGGAGAAACAAGAATTATGTAAAAGGATTGATGTAAGTCATTGTTTCCAAGAGAAAGGGAGACTGGAGTGTAAAAAAGCGTTGTTTTTGGACGGCAATGAAGAAATTACTATATTTTGCGGTTTCTCCTGCTCAGAAAGACTTAGAAAGTTGATAATTGTGGGCAATGTTAGAAATGTCAGGAGAAACAAGAATTATGTAAAAGGATTGATGTAAGTCATTGTTTCTAAGAGAAATGGAGACAGGAGTGTAAAAAAGCGTTGTTTTTGGACTGCAATGAAGAAATGACTATGTTCTGCGATTTCTCCTGCTCAAAAAGACTTAGAAAGTTGATAATTGTGGGCAATGTTAGAAATGTCAGGAGAAACAAGAATTATGTAAAAGTATTGATGTAAGTCATTGTTTCCAAGAGAAAGGGAGACAGGAGTGTAAAAAAGCGTTGTTTTTGGACGGCAATGAAGAAATGACTATGTTTTGCGATTTCTCCTGCTCAGAAAGACTTAGAAAGTTGATAATTGTGGGCAATGTTAGAAATGTCATGAGAAACAAGAATTATGTAAAAGGATTGATGTAAGTCATTGTTTCCAGGAGAAAGGGAGACAGGAGTGTAAAAAAGCGTTGTTTTTGGACGGCAATGAAGAAATGACTATATTTTGCGGTTTCTCCTGCTCAGAAAGACTTAGAAAGTTGATAATTGTGGGCAATGTTAGAAATGTCAGGAGAAACAAGAATTATGTAAAAGTATTGATGTAAGTCATTGTTTCCAAGAGAAAGGGGGACAGGAGTGTAAAAAAGCGTTATTTTTGGACGGCAATGAAGAAATGACTATGTTTTGCGATTTCTCCTGCTCAGAAAGACTTAGAAAGTTGATAATTGTGGGCAATGTTAGAAATGTCAGGAGAAACAAGAATTATGTAAAAGGATTGATGTAAGTCATTGTTTCCAAGAGAAATGGAGACAGGAGTGTAAAAAAGCGTTGTTTTTGGACTGCAATGAAGAAATGACTATGTTTTGCGATTTCTCCTGCTCAGAAAGACTTAGAAAGTTGATATTTGTGGGCAATGTTAGAAATGTCAGGAGAAACAAGAATTATGTAAAAGTATTGATGTAAGTCATTGTTTCCAAGAGAAAGGGAGACTGGAGTGTAAAAAAGCATTGTTTTTGGACGGCAATGAATAAATGACTGTTTTGCGATTTCTCTTGCTCAGAAAGACTTAGAAAGTTGATATTTGTGGGCAATGTTAGAAATGTCAGGAGAAACAAGAATTATGTAAAAGGATTGATGTAAGTCATTGTTTCCAAGAGAAATGGAGACAGGAGTGTAAAAAAGCGTTGTTTTTGGACTGCAATGAAGAAATGACTATATTTTGCGGTTTCTCCTGCTCAGAAAGACTTAGAAAGTTGATAATTGTGGGCAATGTTAGAAATGTCAGGAGAAACAAGAATTATGTAAAAGGATTGATGTAAGTCATTGTTTCCAAGAGAAATGGAGACAGGAGTGTAAAAAAAGCGTTGTTTTTGGACTGCAATGAAGAAATGACTATGTTTTGCGATTTCTCCTGCTCAGAAAGACTTAGAAAGTTGATATTTGTGGGCAATGTTAGAAATGTCATGAGAAACAAGAATTATGTAAAAGGATTGATGTAAGTCATTGTTTCCAGGAGAAAGGGAGACAGGAGTGTAAAAAAGCGTTGTTTTTGGACGGCAATGAAGAAATTACTATATTTTGCGGTTTCTCCTGCTCAGAAAGACTTAGAAAGTTGATAATTGTGGGCAATGTTAGAAATGTCAGGAGAAACAAGAATTATGTAAAAGGATTGATGTAAGTCATTGTTTCCAAGAGAAAGGGAGACTGGAGTGTAAAAAAGCGTTGTTTTTGGACTGCAATGAAGAAATGACTATGTTTTGCGATTTCTCCTGCTCAGAAAGACTTAGAAAGTTGATAATTGTGGACAATGTTAGAAATGTCATGAGAAACAAGAATTATGTAAAAGGATTGATGTAAGTCATTGTTTCCAAGAGAAAGGGAGACTGGAGTGTAAAAAAGCGTTGTTTTTAGACTGCAATGAAGAAATGACTATATTTTGCGATTTCTCCTGCTCAGAAAGACTTAGAAAGTTGATAATTGTGGGCAATGTTAGAAATGTCAGGAGAAACAAGAATTATGTAAAAGTATTGATGTAAGTCATTGTTTCCAAGAGAAAGGGAGACAGGAGTGTAAAAAAGCGTTGTTTTTGGACGGCAATGAAGAAATGACTATGTTTTGCGATTTCTCCTGCTCAGAAAGACTTAGAAAGTTGATAATTGTGGGCAATGTTAGAAATGTCATGAGAAACAAGAATTATGTAAAAGGATTGATGTAAGTCATTGTTTCCAGGAGAAAGGGAGACAGGAGTGTAAAAAAGCGTTGTTTTTGGACGGCAATGAAGAAATGACTATATTTTGCGGTTTCTCCTGCTCAGAAAGACTTAGAAAGTTGATAATTGTGGGCAATGTTAGAAATGTCAGGAGAAACAAGAATTATGTAAAAGTATTGATGTAAGTCATTGTTTCCAAGAGAAAGGGGGACAGGAGTGTAAAAAAGCGTTATTTTTGGACGGCAATGAAGAAATGACTATGTTTTGCGATTTCTCCTGCTCAGAAAGACTTAGAAAGTTGATAATTGTGGGCAATGTTAGAAATGTCAGGAGAAACAAGAATTATGTAAAAGGATTGATGTAAGTCATTGTTTCCAAGAGAAATGGAGACAGGAGTGTAAAAAAGCGTTGTTTTTGGACTGCAATGAAGAAATGACTATGTTTTGCGATTTCTCCAGCTCAGAAAGACTTAGAAAGTTGATATTTGTGGGCAATGTTAGAAATGTCAGGAGAAACAAGAATTATGTAAAAGTATTGATGTAAGTCATTGTTTCCAAGAGAAAGGGAGACTGGAGTGTAAAAAAGCATTGTTTTTGGACGGCAATGAATAAATGACTGTTTTGCGATTTCTCTTGCTCAGAAAGACTTAGAAAGTTGATAATTGTGGGCAATGTTAGAAATGTCATGAGAAACAAGAATTATGTAAAATTATTGATGTAAGTCATTGTTTCCAGGAGAAAGGGAGACAGGAGTGTAAAAAAGCGTTGTTTTTGGACGGCAATGAAGAAATGACTATATTTTGCGATTTCTCCTGCTCAGAAAGACTTAGAAAGTTGATATTTGTGGGCAATGTTAGAAATGTCAGGAGAAACAAGAATTATGTAAAAGGATTGATGTAAGTCATTGTTTCCAAGAGAAATGGAGACAGGAGTGTAAAAAAGCGTTGTTTTTGGACTGCAATGAAGAAATGACTATATTTTGCGGTTTCTCCTGCTCAGAAAGACTTAGAAAGTTGATAATTGTGGGCAATGTTAGAAATGTCAGGAGAAACAAGAATTATGTAAAAGGATTGATGTAAGTCATTGTTTCCAAGAGAAAGGGAGACTGGAGTGTAAAAAAGCGTTGTTTTTGGACTGCAATGAAGAAATGACTATGTTTTGCGATTTCTCCTGCTCAGAAAGACTTAGAAAGTTGATAATTGTGGGCAATGTTAGAAATGTCAGGAGAAACAAGAATTATGTAAAAGGATTGATGTAAGTCATTGTTTCCAAGAGAAATGGAGACAGGAGTGTAAAAAAGCGTTGTTTTTGGACTGCAATGAAGAAATGACTATGTTTTGCGATTTCTCCTGCTCAGAAAGACTTAGAAAGTTGATATTTGTGGGCAATGTTAGAAATGTCAGGAGAAACAAGAATTATGTAAAAGGATTGATGTAAGTCATTGTTTCCAGGAGAAAGGGAGACAGGAGTGTAAAAAAGCGTTGTTTTTGGACGGCAATGAAGAAATGACTATATTTTGCGGTTTCTCCTGCTCAGAAAGACTTAGAAAGTTGATAATTGTGGGCAATGTTAGAAATGTCAGGAGAAACAAGAATTATGTAAAAGTATTGATGTAAGTCATTGTTTCCAAGAGAAAGGGGGACAGGAGTGTAAAAAAGCGTTATTTTTGGACGGCAATGAAGAAATGACTATGTTTTGCGATTTCTCCTGCTCAGAAAGACTTAGAAAGTTGATAATTGTGGGCAATGTTAGAAATGTCAGGAGAAACAAGAATTATGTAAAAGGATTGATGTAAGTCATTGTTTCCAAGAGAAATGGAGACAGGAGTGTAAAAAAGCGTTGTTTTTGGACTGCAATGAAGAAATGACTATGTTTTGCGATTTCTCCTGCTCAGAAAGACTTAGAAAGTTGATATTTGTGGGCAATGTTAGAAATGTCAGGAGAAACAAGAATTATGTAAAAGTATTGATGTAAGTCATTGTTTCCAAGAGAAAGGGAGACTGGAGTGTAAAAAAGCATTGTTTTTGGACGGCAATGAATAAATGACTGTTTTGCGATTTCTCTTGCTCAGAAAGACTTAGAAAGTTGATAATTGTGGGCAATGTTAGAAATGTCATGAGAAACAAGAATTATGTAAAATTATTGATGTAAGTCATTGTTTCCAGGAGAAAGGGAGACAGGAGTGTAAAAAAGCGTTGTTTTTGGACGGCAATGAAGAAATGACTATATTTTGCGATTTCTCCTGCTCAGAAAGACTTAGAAAGTTGATATTTGTGGGCAATGTTAGAAATGTCAGGAGAAACAAGAATTATGTAAAAGGATTGATGTAAGTCATTGTTTCCAAGAGAAATGGAGACAGGAGTGTAAAAAAGCGTTGTTTTTGGACTGCAATGAAGAAATGACTATATTTTGCGGTTTCTCCTGCTCAGAAAGACTTAGAAAGTTGATAATTGTGGGCAATGTTAGAAATGTCAGGAGAAACAAGAATTATGTAAAAGGATTGATGTAAGTCATTGTTTCCAAGAGAAAGGGAGACTGGAGTGTAAAAAAGCGTTGTTTTTGGACTGCAATGAAGAAATGACTATGTTTTGCGATTTCTCCTGCTCAGAAAGACTTAGAAAGTTGATAATTGTGGGCAATGTTAGAAATGTCAGGAGAAACAAGAATTATGTAAAAGGATTGATGTAAGTCATTGTTTCCAAGAGAAATGGAGACAGGAGTGTAAAAAAGCGTTGTTTTTGGACTGCAATGAAGAAATGACTATGTTTTGCGATTTCTCCTGCTCAGAAAGACTTAGAAAGTTGATATTTGTGGGCAATGTTAGAAATGTCAGGAGAAACAAGAATTATGTAAAAGTATTGATGTAAGTCATTGTTTCCAAGAGAAAGGGAGACTGGAGTGTAAAAAAGCATTGTTTTTGGACGGCAATGAATAAATGACTGTTTTGCGATTTCTCTTGCTCAGAAAGACTTAGAAAGTTGATAATTGTGGGCAATGTTAGAAATGTCATGAGAAACAAGAATTATGTAAAATTATTGATGTAAGTCATTGTTTTCAGGAGAAAGGGAGACAGGAGTGTAAAAAAGTGTTGTTTTTGGACGGCAATGAAGAAATGACTATGTTTTGCGATTTCTCCTGCTCAGAAAGACTTAGAAAGTTGATATTTGTGGACAATGTTAGAAATGTCATGAGAAACAAGAATTATGTAAAAGGATTGATGTAAGTCATTGTTTCCAAGAGAAAGGGAGACTGGAGTGTAAAAAAGCGTTGTTTTTGGACTGCAATGAAGAAATGACTGTTTTGCAATTTGTCTTGCTCAGAAAGACTTAGAAAGTTGATAATTGTGGGCAATGTTAGAAATGTAATGAGAAACAAGAATTATGTAGAAGTATTGATGTAAGTCATTGTTTCCAGATGAAAGGGAGACAGGAGTGTAAAAAAGCGTTGTTTTTGGATGGCAATGAAGAAATGACTATATTTTGCGATTTCTCCTGCTCAGAAAGACTTAGAAAGTTGATATTTGTGGGCAATGTTAGAAATGTCATGAGAAACAAGAATTATGTAAAAGGATTGATGTAAGTCATTGTTTCCAAGAGAAAGGGAGACTGGAGTGTAAAAAAGCGTTGTTTTTGGACTGCAATGAAGAAATGACTATATTTTGCGATTTCTCCTGCTCAGAAAGACTTAGAAAGTTGATATTTGTGGGCAATGTTAGAAATGTCAGGAGAAACAAGAATTATGTAAAAGTATTGATGTAAGTCATTGTTTCCAGGAGAAAGGGAGACAGGAGTGTAAAAAAGCGTTGTTTTTGGACGGCAATGAAGAAATTACTATGTTTTGCGATTTCTCCTGCTCAGAAAGACTTAGAAAGTTGATAATTGTGGGCAATGGTAGAAATGTCATGAGAAATAAGAATTATGTAAAAGGATTGATGTAAGTCATTGTTGCCAAGAGAAAGGGAGACTGGAGTGTAAAAAAGCGTTGTTTTTGGACTGCAATGAAGAAATGACTATGTTTTGCGATTTCTCCTGCTCAGAAAGACTTAGAAAGTTAATAATTGTGGGCAATGTTAGAAATGTCATGAGAAACAAGAATTATGTAAAAGGATTGATGTCAGTCATTGTTTCCAAGAGAAAGGGAGACTGGAGTGTAAAAAAAGCGTTGTTTTTGGACTGCAATGAAGAAATGACTATGTTTTGCGATTTCTCCTGCTCAGAAAGACTTAGAAAGTTGATATTTGTGGGCAATGTTAGAAATGTCAGGAGAAACAAGAATTATGTAAAAGGATTGATGTAAGTCATTGTTTCCAAGAGAAAGGGAGACTGGAGTGTAAAAAAGCATTGTTTTTGGACGGCAATGAATAAATGACTGTTTTGCGATTTCTCTTGCTCAGAAAGACTTAGAAAGTTGATAATTGTGGGCAATGTTAGAAATGTCATGAGAAACAAGAATTATGTAAAAGGATTGATGTAAGTCATTGTTTCCAGAAGAAAGGGAGACAGGAGTGTAAAAAAGCGTTGTTTTTGGACGGCAATGAAGAAATTACTATATTTTGCGGTTTCTCCTGCTCAGAAAGACTTAGAAAGTTGATAATTGTGGGCAATGTTAGAAATGTCAGGAGAAACAAGAATTATGTAAAAGGATTGATGTAAGTCATTGTTTCTAAGAGAAATGGAGACAGGAGTGTAAAAAAGCGTTGTTTTTGGACTGCAATGAAGAAATGACTATGTTCTGCGATTTCTCCTGCTCAAAAAGACTTAGAAAGTTGATAATTGTGGACAATGTTAGAAATGTCATGAGAAACAAGAATTATGTAAAAGGATTGATGTAAGTCATTGTTTCCAAGAGAAAGGGAGACTGGAGTGTAAAAAAGCGTTGTTTTTAGACTGCAATGAAGAAATGACTATATTTTGCGATTTCTCCTGCTCAGAAAGACTTAGAAAGTTGATAATTGTGGGCAATGTTAGAAATGTCATGAGAAACAAGAATTATGTAAAAGGATTGATGTAAGTCATTGTTTCCAGGAGAAAGGGAGACAGAAGTGTAAAAAAGCGTTGTTTTTGGACGGCAATGAAGAAATGACTATATTTTGCGGTTTCTCCTGCTCAGAAAGACTTAGAAAGTTGATAATTGTGGGCAATGTTAGAAATGTCAGGAGAAACAAGAATTATGTAAAAGTATTGATGTAAGTCATTGTTTCCAAGAGAAATGGAGACAGGAGTGTAAAAAAGCGTTGTTTTTGGACTGCAATGAAGAAATGACTATGTTCTGCGATTTCTCCTGCTCAAAAAGACTTAGAAAGTTGATAATTGTGGGCAATGTTAGAAATGTCAGGAGAAACAAGAATTATGTAAAAGTATTGATGTAAGTCATTGTTTCCAAGAGAAAGGGAGACTGGAGTGTAAAAAAGCGTTGTTTTTGGACTGCAATGAAGAAATGACTATGTTTTGCGATTTCTCCTGCTCAGAAAGACTTAGAAAGTTGATATTTGTGGACAATGTTAGAAATGTCATGAGAAACAAGAATTATGTAAAAGGATTGATGTAAGTCATTGTTTCCAAGAGAAAGGGAGACTGGAGTGTAAAAAAGCGTTGTTTTTGGACTGCAATGAAGAAATGACTATGTTTTGCGATTTCTCCTGCTCAGAAAGACTTAGAAAGTTGATATTTGTGGACAATGTTAGAAATGTCATGAGAAACAAGAATTATGTAAAAGGATTGATGTAAGTCATTGTTTCCAAGAGAAAGGGAGACTGGAGTGTAAAAAAGCGTTGTTTTTGGACTGCAATGAAGAAATGACTGTTTTGCAATTTCTCTTGCTCAGAAAGACTTAGAAAGTTGATAATTGTGGGCAATGTTAGAAATGTAATGAGAAACAAGAATTATGTAGAAGTATTGATGTAAGTCATTGTTTCCAGGAGAAAGGGAGACAGGAGTGTAAAAAAGCGTTGTTTTTGGACGGCAATGAAGAAATGACTATATTTTGCGATTTCTCCTGCTCAGAAAGACTTAGAAAGTTGATATTTGTGGGCAATGTTAGAAATGTCATGAGAAACAAGAATTATGTAAAAGGATTGATGTAAGTCATTGTTTCCAAGAGAAAGGGAGACTGGAGTGTAAAAAAGCGTTGTTTTTGGACTGCAATGAAGAAATGACTGTTTTGCAATTTGTCTTGCTCAGAAAGACTTAGAAAGTTGATAATTGTGGGCAATGTTAGAAATGTAATGAGAAACAAGAATTATGTAGAAGTATTGATGTAAGTCATTGTTTCCAGATGAAAGGGAGACAGGAGTGTAAAAAAGCGTTGTTTTTGGATGGCAATGAAGAAATGACTATATTTTGCGATTTCTCCTGCTCAGAAAGACTTAGAAAGTTGATATTTGTGGGCAATGTTAGAAATGTCATGAGAAACAAGAATTATGTAAAAGGATTGATGTAAGTCATTGTTTCCAAGAGAAAGGGAGACTGGAGTGTAAAAAAGCGTTGTTTTTGGACTGCAATGAAGAAATGACTATATTTTGCGATTTCTCCTGCTCAGAAAGACTTAGAAAGTTGATATTTGTGGGCAATGTTAGAAATGTCAGGAGAAACAAGAATTATGTAAAAGTATTGATGTAAGTCATTGTTTCCAGGAGAAAGGGAGACAGGAGTGTAAAAAAGCGTTGTTTTTGGACGGCAATGAAGAAATTACTATGTTTTGCGATTTCTCCTGCTGAGAAAGACTTAGAAAGTTGATAATTGTGGGCAATGGTAGAAATGTCATGAGAAATAAGAATTATGTAAAAGGATTGATGTAAGTCATTGTTTCCAAGAGAAAGGGAGACTGGAGTGTAAAAAAAGCGTTGTTTTTGGACTGCAATGAAGAAATGACTATGTTTTGCGATTTCTCCTGCTCAGAAAGACTTAGAAAGTTGATATTTGTGGGCAATGTTAGAAATGTCAGGAGAAACAAGAATTATGTAAAAGGATTGATGTAAGTCATTGTTTCCAAGAGAAAGGGAGACTGGAGTGTAAAAAAGCATTGTTTTTGGACGGCAATGAATAAATGACTGTTTTGCGATTTCTCTTGCTCAGAAAGACTTAGAAAGTTGATAATTGTGGGCAATGTTAGAAATGTCATGAGAAACAAGAATTATGTAAAAGGATTGATGTAAGTCATTGTTTCCAGAAGAAAGGGAGACAGGAGTGTAAAAAAGCGTTGTTTTTGGACGGCAATGAAGAAATTACTATATTTTGCGGTTTCTCCTGCTCAGAAAGACTTAGAAAGTTGATAATTGTGGGCAATGTTAGAAATGTCAGGAGAAACAAGAATTATGTAAAAGGATTGATGTAAGTCATTGTTTCTAAGAGAAATGGAGACAGGAGTGTAAAAAAGCGTTGTTTTTGGACTGCAATGAAGAAATGACTATGTTCTGCGATTTCTCCTGCTCAAAAAGACTTAGAAAGTTGATAATTGTGGGCAATGTTAGAAATGTCAGGAGAAACAAGAATTATGTAAAAGTATTGATGTAAGTCATTGTTTCCAAGAGAAAGGGAGACAGGAGTGTAAAAAAGCGTTGTTTTTGGACGGCAATGAAGAAATGACTATGTTTTGCGATTTCTCCTGCTCAGAAAGACTTAGAAAGTTGATAATTGTGGGCAATGTTAGAAATGTCATGAGAAACAAGAATTATGTAAAAGGATTGATGTAAGTCATTGTTTCCAGGAGAAAGGGAGACAGGAGTGTAAAAAAGCGTTGTTTTTGGACGGCAATGAAGAAATGACTATATTTTGCGGTTTCTCCTGCTCAGAAAGACTTAGAAAGTTGATAATTGTGGGCAATGTTAGAAATGTCAGGAGAAACAAGAATTATGTAAAAGTATTGATGTAAGTCATTGTTTCCAAGAGAAAGGGGGACAGGAGTGTAAAAAAGCGTTATTTTTGGACGGCAATGAAGAAATGACTATGTTTTGCGATTTCTCCTGCTCAGAAAGACTTAGAAAGTTGATAATTGTGGGCAATGTTAGAAATGTCAGGAGAAACAAGAATTATGTAAAAGGATTGATGTAAGTCATTGTTTCCAAGAGAAATGGAGACAGGAGTGTAAAAAAGCGTTGTTTTTGGACTGCAATGAAGAAATGACTATGTTTTGCGATTTCTCCTGCTTAGAAAGACTTAGAAAGTTGATATTTGTGGGCAATGTTAGAAATGTCAGGAGAAACAAGAATTATGTAAAAGTATTGATGTAAGTCATTGTTTCCAAGAGAAAGGGAGACTGGAGTGTAAAAAAGCATTGTTTTTGGACGGCAATGAATAAATGACTGTTTTGCGATTTCTCTTGCTCAGAAAGACTTAGAAAGTTGATATTTGTGGGCAATGTTAGAAATGTCAGGAGAAACAAGAATTATGTAAAAGGATTGATGTAAGTCATTGTTTCCAAGAGAAATGGAGACAGGAGTGTAAAAAAGCGTTGTTTTTGGACTGCAATGAAGAAATGACTATATTTTGCGGTTTCTCCTGCTCAGAAAGACTTAGAAAGTTGATAATTGTGGGCAATGTTAGAAATGTCAGGAGAAACAAGAATTATGTAAAAGGATTGATGTAAGTCATTGTTTCCAAGAGAAAGGGAGACTGGAGTGTAAAAAAGCGTTGTTTTTGGACTGCAATGAAGAAATGACTATGTTTTGCGATTTCTCCTGCTCAGAAAGACTTAGAAAGTTGATAATTGTGGGCAATGTTAGAAATGTCAGGAGAAACAAGAATTATGTAAAAGGATTGATGTAAGTCATTGTTTCCAAGAGAAATGGAGACAGGAGTGTAAAAAAAGCGTTGTTTTTGGACTGCAATGAAGAAATGACTATGTTTTGCGATTTCTCCTGCTCAGAAAGACTTAGAAAGTTGATATTTGTGGGCAATGTTAGAAATGTCAGGAGAAACAAGAATTATGTAAAAGTATTGATGTAAGTCATTGTTTCCAAGAGAAAGGGAGACTGGAGTGTAAAAAAGCATTGTTTTTGGACGGCAATGAATAAATGACTGTTTTGCGATTTCTCTTGCTCAGAAAGACTTAGAAAGTTGATAATTGTGGGCAATGTTAGAAATGTCATGAGAAACAAGAATTATGTAAAATTATTGATGTAAGTCATTGTTTCCAGGAGAAAGGGAGACAGGAGTGTAAAAAAGCGTTGTTTTTGGACGGCAATGAAGAAATGACTATGTTTTGCGGTTTCTCCTGCTCAGAAAGACTTAGAAAGTTGATAATTGTGGGCAATGTTAGAAATGTCAGGAGAAACAAGAATTATGTAAAAGGATTGATGTAAGTCATTGTTTCCAAGAGAAAGGGAGACTGGAGTGTAAAAAAGCGTTGTTTTTGGACTGCAATGAAGAAATGACTATGTTTTGCGATTTCTCCTGCTCAGAAAGACTTAGAAAGTTGATAATTGTGGACAATGTTAGAAATGTCATGAGAAACAAGAATTATGTAAAAGGATTGATGTAAGTCATTGTTTCCAAGAGAAAGGGAGACTGGAGTGTAAAAAAGCGTTGTTTTTAGACTGCAATGAAGAAATGACTATATTTTGCGATTTCTCCTGCTCAGAAAGACTTAGAAAGTTGATAATTGTGGGCAATGTTAGAAATGTCATGAGAAACAAGAATTATGTAAAAGGATTGATGTAAGTCATTGTTTCCAGGAGAAAGGGAGACAGAAGTGTAAAAAAGCGTTGTTTTTGGACGGCAATGAAGAAATGACTATATTTTGCGGTTTCTCCTGCTCAGAAAGACTTAGAAAGTTGATAATTGTGGGCAATGTTAGAAATGTCAGGAGAAACAAGAATTATGTAAAAGGATTGATGTAAGTCATTGTTTCCAAGAGAAATGGAGACAGGAGTGTAAAAAAGCGTTGTTTTTGGACTGCAATGAAGAAATGACTATGTTCTGCGATTTCTCCTGCTCAAAAAGACTTAGAAAGTTGATAATTGTGGGCAATGTTAGAAATGTCAGGAGAAACAAGAATTATGTAAAAGTATTGATGTAAGTCATTGTTTCCAAGAGAAAGGGAGACTGGAGTGTAAAAAAGCGTTGTTTTTGGACTGCAATGAAGAAATGACTATGTTTTGCGATTTCTCCTGCTCAGAAAGACTTAGAAAGTTGATATTTGTGGACAATGTTAGAAATGTCATGAGAAACAAGAATTATGTAAAAGGATTGATGTAAGTCATTGTTTCCAAGAGAAAGGGAGACTGGAGTGTAAAAAAGCGTTGTTTTTGGACTGCAATGAAGAAATGACTATGTTTTGCGATTTCTCCTGCTCAGAAAGCCTTAGAAAGTTGATATTTGTGGACAATGTTAGAAATGTCATGAGAAACAAGAATTATGTAAAAGGATTGATGTAAGTCATTGTTTCCAAGAGAAAGGGAGACTGGAGTGTAAAAAAGCGTTGTTTTTGGACTGCAATGAAGAAATGACTGTTTTGCAATTTCTCTTGCTCAGAAAGACTTAGAAAGTTGATAATTGTGGGCAATGTTAGAAATGTAATGAGAAACAAGAATTATGTAGAAGTATTGATGTAAGTCATTGTTTCCAGGAGAAAGGGAGACAGGAGTGTAAAAAAGCGTTGTTTTTGGACGGCAATGAAGAAATGACTATATTTTGCGATTTCTCCTGCTCAGAAAGACTTAGAAAGTTGATATTTGTGGGCAATGTTAGAAATGTCATGAGAAACAAGAATTATGTAAAAGGATTGATGTAAGTCATTGTTTCCAAGAGAAAGGGAGACTGGAGTGTAAAAAAGCGTTGTTTTTGGACTGCAATGAAGAAATGACTGTTTTGCAATTTGTCTTGCTCAGAAAGACTTAGAAAGTTGATAATTGTGGGCAATGTTAGAAATGTAATGAGAAACAAGAATTATGTAGAAGTATTGATGTAAGTCATTGTTTCCAGATGAAAGGGAGACAGGAGTGTAAAAAAGCGTTGTTTTTGGATGGCAATGAAGAAATGACTATATTTTGCGATTTCTCCTGCTCAGAAAGACTTAGAAAGTTGATATTTGTGGGCAATGTTAGAAATGTCATGAGAAACAAGAATTATGTAAAAGGATTGATGTAAGTCATTGTTTCCAAGAGAAAGGGAGACTGGAGTGTAAAAAAGCGTTGTTTTTGGACTGCAATGAAGAAATGACTATATTTTGCGATTTCTCCTGCTCAGAAAGACTTAGAAAGTTGATATTTGTGGGCAATGTTAGAAATGTCAGGAGAAACAAGAATTATGTAAAAGTATTGATGTAAGTCATTGTTTCCAGGAGAAAGGGAGACAGGAGTGTAAAAAAGCGTTGTTTTTGGACGGCAATGAAGAAATTACTATGTTTTGCGATTTCTCCTGCTCAGAAAGACTTAGAAAGTTGATAATTGTGGGCAATGGTAGAAATGTCATGAGAAATAAGAATTATGTAAAAGGATTGATGTAAGTCATTGTTGCCAAGAGAAAGGGAGACTGGAGTGTAAAAAAGCGTTGTTTTTGGACTGCAATGAAGAAATGACTATGTTTTGCGATTTCTCCTGCTCAGAAAGACTTAGAAAGTTAATAATTGTGGGCAATGTTAGAAATGTCATGAGAAACAAGAATTATGTAAAAGGATTGATGTCAGTCATTGTTTCCAAGAGAAAGGGAGACTGGAGTGTAAAAAAAGCGTTGTTTTTGGACTGCAATGAAGAAATGACTATGTTTTGCGATTTCTCCTGCTCAGAAAGACTTAGAAAGTTGATATTTGTGGGCAATGTTAGAAATGTCAGGAGAAACAAGAATTATGTAAAAGGATTGATGTAAGTCATTGTTTCCAAGAGAAAGGGAGACTGGAGTGTAAAAAAGCATTGTTTTTGGACGGCAATGAATAAATGACTGTTTTGCGATTTCTCTTGCTCAGAAAGACTTAGAAAGTTGATAATTGTGGGCAATGTTAGAAATGTCATGAGAAACAAGAATTATGTAAAAGGATTGATGTAAGTCATTGTTTCCAGAAGAAAGGGAGACAGGAGTGTAAAAAAGCGTTGTTTTTGGACGGCAATGAAGAAATTACTATATTTTGCGGTTTCTCCTGCTCAGAAAGACTTAGAAAGTTGATAATTGTGGGCAATGTTAGAAATGTCAGGAGAAACAAGAATTATGTAAAAGGATTGATGTAAGTCATTGTTTCTAAGAGAAATGGAGACAGGAGTGTAAAAAAGCGTTGTTTTTGGACTGCAATGAAGAAATGACTATGTTCTGCGATTTCTCCTGCTCAAAAAGACTTAGAAAGTTGATAATTGTGGGCAATGTTAGAAATGTCAGGAGAAACAAGAATTATGTAAAAGTATTGATGTAAGTCATTGTTTCCAAGAGAAAGGGAGACAGGAGTGTAAAAAAGCGTTGTTTTTGGACGGCAATGAAGAAATGACTATGTTTTGCGATTTCTCCTGCTCAGAAAGACTTAGAAAGTTGATAATTGTGGGCAATGTTAGAAATGTCATGAGAAACAAGAATTATGTAAAAGGATTGATGTAAGTCATTGTTTCCAGGAGAAAGGGAGACAGGAGTGTAAAAAAGCGTTGTTTTTGGACGGCAATGAAGAAATGACTATATTTTGCGGTTTCTCCTGCTCAGAAAGACTTAGAAAGTTGATAATTGTGGGCAATGTTAGAAATGTCAGGAGAAACAAGAATTATGTAAAAGTATTGATGTAAGTCATTGTTTCCAAGAGAAAGGGGGACAGGAGTGTAAAAAAGCGTTATTTTTGGACGGCAATGAAGAAATGACTATGTTTTGCGATTTCTCCTGCTCAGAAAGACTTAGAAAGTTGATAATTGTGGGCAATGTTAGAAATGTCAGGAGAAACAAGAATTATGTAAAAGGATTGATGTAAGTCATTGTTTCCAAGAGAAATGGAGACAGGAGTGTAAAAAAGCGTTGTTTTTGGACTGCAATGAAGAAATGACTATGTTTTGCGATTTCTCCTGCTCAGAAAGACTTAGAAAGTTGATATTTGTGGGCAATGTTAGAAATGTCAGGAGAAACAAGAATTATGTAAAAGTATTGATGTAAGTCATTGTTTCCAAGAGAAAGGGAGACTGGAGTGTAAAAAAGCATTGTTTTTGGACGGCAATGAATAAATGACTGTTTTGCGATTTCTCTTGCTCAGAAAGACTTAGAAAGTTGATAATTGTGGGCAATGTTAGAAATGTCATGAGAAACAAGAATTATGTAAAATTATTGATGTAAGTCATTGTTTCCAGGAGAAAGGGAGACAGGAGTGTAAAAAAGCGTTGTTTTTGGACGGCAATGAAGAAATGACTATATTTTGCGATTTCTCCTGCTCAGAAAGACTTAGAAAGTTGATATTTGTGGGCAATGTTAGAAATGTCAGGAGAAACAAGAATTATGTAAAAGGATTGATGTAAGTCATTGTTTCCAAGAGAAATGGAGACAGGAGTGTAAAAAAGCGTTGTTTTTGGACTGCAATGAAGAAATGACTATATTTTGCGGTTTCTCCTGCTCAGAAAGACTTAGAAAGTTGATAATTGTGGGCAATGTTAGAAATGTCAGGAGAAACAAGAATTATGTAAAAGGATTGATGTAAGTCATTGTTTCCAAGAGAAAGGGAGACTGGAGTGTAAAAAAGCGTTGTTTTTGGACTGCAATGAAGAAATGACTATGTTTTGCGATTTCTCCTGCTCAGAAAGACTTAGAAAGTTGATAATTGTGGGCAATGTTAGAAATGTCATGAGAAACAAGAATTATGTAAAAGGATTGATGTAAGTCATTGTTTCCAAGAGAAATGGAGACAGGAGTGTAAAAAAGCGTTGTTTTTGGACTGCAATGAAGAAATGACTATGTTTTGCGATTTCTCCTGCTCAGAAAGACTTAGAAAGTTGATATTTGTGGGCAATGTTAGAAATGTCAGGAGAAACAAGAATTATGTAAAAGTATTGATGTAAGTCATTGTTTCCAAGAGAAAGGGAGACTGGAGTGTAAAAAAGCATTGTTTTTGGACGGCAATGAATAAATGACTGTTTTGCGATTTCTCTTGCTCAGAAAGACTTAGAAAGTTGATAATTGTGGGCAATGTTAGAAATGTCATGAGAAACAAGAATTATGTAAAATTATTGATGTAAGTCATTGTTTCCAGGAGAAAGGGAGACAGGAGTGTAAAAAAGCGTTGTTTTTGGACGGCAATGAAGAAATGACTATATTTTGCGATTTCTCCTGCTCAGAAAGACTTAGAAAGTTGATATTTGTGGGCAATGTTAGAAATGTCAGGAGAAACAAGAATTATGTAAAAGGATTGATGTAAGTCATTGTTTCCAAGAGAAATGGAGACAGGAGTGTAAAAAAGCGTTGTTTTTGGACTGCAATGAAGAAATGACTATATTTTGCGGTTTCTCCTGCTCAGAAAGACTTAGAAAGTTGATAATTGTGGGCAATGTTAGAAATGTCAGGAGAAACAAGAATTATGTAAAAGGATTGATGTAAGTCATTGTTTCCAAGAGAAAGGGAGACTGGAGTGTAAAAAAGCGTTGTTTTTGGACTGCAATGAAGAAATGACTATGTTTTGCGATTTCTCCTGCTCAGAAAGACTTAGAAAGTTGATAATTGTGGACAATGTTAGAAATGTCATGAGAAACAAGAATTATGTAAAAGGATTGATGTAAGTCATTGTTTCCAAGAGAAAGGGAGACTGGAGTGTAAAAAAGCGTTGTTTTTAGACTGCAATGAAGAAATGACTATATTTTGCGATTTCTCCTGCTCAGAAAGACTTAGAAAGTTGATAATTGTGGGCAATGTTAGAAATGTCATGAGAAACAAGAATTATGTAAAAGGATTGATGTAAGTCATTGTTTCCAGGAGAAAGGGAGACAGGAGTGTAAAAAAGCGTTGTTTTTGGAAGGCAATGAAGAAATGACTATATTTTGCGGTTTCTCCTGCTCAGAAAGACTTAGAAAGTTGATAATTGTGGGCAATGTTAGAAATGTCAGGAGAAACAAGAATTATGTAAAAGGATTGATGTAAGTCATTGTTTCCAAGAGAAATGGAGACAGGAGTGTAAAAAAGCGTTGTTTTTGGACTGCAATGAAGAAATGACTATGTTCTGCGATTTCTCCTGCTCAAAAAGACTTAGAAAGTTGATAATTGTGGGCAATGTTAGAAATGTCAGGAGAAACAAGAATTATGTAAAAGTATTGATGTAAGTCATTGTTTCCAAGAGAAAGGGAGACTGGAGTGTAAAAAAGCGTTGTTTTTGGACTGCAATGAAGAAATGACTATGTTTTGCGATTTCTCCTGCTCAGAAAGACTTAGAAAGTTGATATTTGTGGACAATGTTAGAAATGTCATGAGAAACAAGAATTATGTAAAAGGATTGATGTAAGTCATTGTTTCCAAGAGAAAGGGAGACTGGAGTGTAAAAAAGCGTTGTTTTTGGACTGCAATGAAGAAATGACTATGTTTTGCGATTTCTCCTGCTCAGAAAGACTTAGAAAGTTGATATCTGTGGACAATGTTAGAAATGTCATGAGAAACAAGAATTATGTAAAAGGATTGATGTAAGTCATTGTTTCCAAGAGAAAGGGAGACTGGAGTGTAAAAAAGCGTTGTTTTTGGACTGCAATGAAGAAATGACTGTTTTGCAATTTCTCTTGCTCAGAAAGACTTAGAAAGTTGATAATTGTGGGCAATGTTAGAAATGTAATGAGAAACAAGAATTATGTAGAAGTATTGATGTAAGTCATTGTTTCCAGGAGAAAGGGAGACAGGAGTGTAAAAATGCGTTGTTTTTGGACGGCAATGAAGAAATGACTATATTTTGCGATTTCTCCTGCTCAGAAAGACTTAGAAAGTTGATATTTGTGGGCAATGTTAGAAATGTCATGAGAAACAAGAATTATGTAAAAGGATTGATGTAAGTCATTGTTTCCAAGAGAAAGGGAGACTGGAGTGTAAAAAAGCGTTGTTTTTGGACTGCAATGAAGAAATGACTGTTTTGCAATTTGTCTTGCTCAGAAAGACTTAGAAAGTTGATAATTGTGGGCAATGTTAGAAATGTAATGAGAAACAAGAATTATGTAGAAGTATTGATGTAAGTCATTGTTTCCAGATGAAAGGGAGACAGGAGTGTAAAAAAGCGTTGTTTTTGGACGGCAATGAAGAAATGACTATATTTTGCGATTTCTCCTGCTCAGAAAGACTTAGAAAGTTGATATTTGTGGGCAATGTTAGAAATGTCATGAGAAACAAGAATTATGTAAAAGGATTGATGTAAGTCATTGTTTCCAAGAGAAAGGGAGACTGGAGTGTAAAAAAGCGTTGTTTTTGGACTGCAATGAAGAAATGACTATATTTTGCGATTTCTCCTGCTCAGAAAGACTTAGAAAGTTGATATTTGTGGGCAATGTTAGAAATGTGAGGAGAAACAAGAATTATGTAAAAGTATTGATGTAAGTCATTGTTTCCAGGAGAAAGGGAGACAGGAGTGTAAAAAAGCGTTGTTTTTGGACGGCAATGAAGAAATTACTATGTTTTGCGATTTCTCCAGCTCAGAAAGACTTAGAAAGTTGATAATTGTGGGCAATGTTAGAAATGTCAGTCATTGTTTCCAGGAGAAAGGGAGACAGGAGTGTAAAAATGCGTTGTTTTTGGACGGCAATGAAGAAATGACTATATTTTGCGATTTCTCCTGCTCAGAAAGACTTAGAAAGTTGATATTTGTGGGCAATGTTAGAAATGTCATGAGAAACAAGAATTATGTAAAAGGATTGATGTAAGTCATTGTTTCCAAGAGAAAGGGAGACTGGAGTGTAAAAAAGCGTTGTTTTTGGACTGCAATGAAGAAATGACTGTTTTGCAATTTGTCTTGCTCAGAAAGACTTAGAAAGTTGATAATTGTGGGCAATGTTAGAAATGTAATGAGAAACAAGAATTATGTAGAAGTATTGATGTAAGTCATTGTTTCCAGATGAAAGGGAGACAGGAGTGTAAAAAAGCGTTGTTTTTGGACGGCAATGAAGAAATGACTATGTTTTGCGATTTCTCCTGCTCAGAAAGACTTAGAAAGTTAATAATTGTGGGCAATGTTAGAAATGTCATGAGAAACAAGAATTATGTAAAAGGATTGATGTCAGTCATTGTTTCCAAGAGAAAGGGAGACTGGAGTGTAAAAAAAGCGTTGTTTTTGGACTGCAATGAAGAAATGACTATGTTTTGCGATTTCTCCTGCTCAGAAAGACTTAGAAAGTTGATATTTGTGGGCAATGTTAGAAATGTCAGGAGAAACAAGAATTATGTAAAAGGATTGATGTAAGTCATTGTTTCCAAGAGAAAGGGAGACTGGAGTGTAAAAAAGCATTGTTTTTGGACGGCAATGAATAAATGACTGTTTTGCGATTTCTCTTGCTCAGAAAGACTTAGAAAGTTGATAATTGTGGGCAATGTTAGAAATGTCATGAGAAACAAGAATTATGTAAAAGGATTGATGTAAGTCATTGTTTCCAGGAGAAAGGGAGACAGGAGTGTAAAAAAGCGTTGTTTTTGGACGGCAATGAAGAAATTACTATATTTTGCGGTTTCTCCTGCTCAGAAAGACTTAGAAAGTTGATAATTGTGGGCAATGTTAGAAATGTCAGGAGAAACAAGAATTATGTAAAAGGATTGATGTAAGTCATTGTTTCTAAGAGAAATGGAGACAGGAGTGTAAAAAAGCGTTGTTTTTGGACTGCAATGAAGAAATGACTATGTTCTGCGATTTCTCCTGCTCAAAAAGACTTAGAAAGTTGATAATTGTGGGCAATGTTAGAAATGTCAGGAGAAACAAGAATTATGTAAAAGTATTGATGTAAGTCATTGTTTCCAAGAGAAAGGGAGACAGGAGTGTAAAAAAGCGTTGTTTTTGGACGGCAATGAAGAAATGACTATGTTTTGCGATTTCTCCTGCTCAGAAAGACTTAGAAAGTTGATAATTGTGGGCAATGTTAGAAATGTCATGAGAAACAAGAATTATGTAAAAGGATTGATGTAAGTCATTGTTTCCAGGAGAAAGGGAGACAGGAGTGTAAAAAAGCGTTGTTTTTGGACGGCAATGAAGAAATGACTATATTTTGCGGTTTCTCCTGCTCAGAAAGACTTAGAAAGTTGATAATTGTGGGCAATGTTAGAAATGTCAGGAGAAACAAGAATTATGTAAAAGGATTGATGTAAGTCATTGTTTCCAAGAGAAATGGAGACAGGAGTGTAAAAAAGCGTTGTTTTTGGACTGCAATGAAGAAATGACTATGTTCTGCGATTTCTCCTGCTCAAAAAGACTTAGAAAGTTGATAATTGTGGGCAATGTTAGAAATGTCAGGAGAAACAAGAATTATGTAAAAGTATTGATGTAAGTCATTGTTTCCAAGAGAAAGGGGGACAGGAGTGTAAAAAAGCGTTATTTTTGGACGGCAATGAAGAAATGACTATGTTTTGCGATTTCTCCTGCTCAGAAAGACTTAGAAAGTTGATAATTGTGGGCAATGTTAGAAATGTCAGGAGAAACAAGAATTATGTAAAAGGATTGATGTAAGTCATTGTTTCCAAGAGAAATGGAGACAGGAGTGTAAAAAAGCGTTGTTTTTGGACTGCAATGAAGAAATGACTATGTTTTGCGATTTCTCCTGCTCAGAAAGACTTAGAAAGTTGATATTTGTGGGCAATGTTAGAAATGTCAGGAGAAACAAGAATTATGTAAAAGTATTGATGTAAGTCATTGTTTCCAAGAGAAAGGGAGACTGGAGTGTAAAAAAGCATTGTTTTTGGACGGCAATGAATAAATGACTGTTTTGCGATTTCTCTTGCTCAGAAAGACTTAGAAAGTTGATAATTGTGGGCAATGTTAGAAATGTCATGAGAAACAAGAATTATGTAAAATTATTGATGTAAGTCATTGTTTCCAGGAGAAAGGGAGACAGGAGTGTAAAAAAGCGTTGTTTTTGGACGGCAATGAAGAAATGACTATATTTTGCGAATTCTCCTGCTCAGAAAGACTTAGAAAGTTGATATTTGTGGGCAATGTTAGAAATGTCAAGAGAAACAAGAATTATGTAAAAGGATTGATGTAAGTCATTGTTTCCAAGAGAAATGGAGACAGGAGTGTAAAAAAGCGTTGTTTTTGGACTGCAATGAAGAAATGACTATGTTCTGCGATTTCTCCTGCTCAAAAAGACTTAGAAAGTTGATAATTGTGGGCAATGTTAGAAATGTCAGGAGAAACAAGAATTATGTAAAAGTATTGATGTAAGTCATTGTTTCCAAGAGAAAGGGGGACAGTAGTGTAAAAAAGCGTTATTTTTGGACGGCAATGAAGAAATGACTATGTTTTGCGATTTCTCCTGCTCAGAAAGACTTAGAAAGTTGATAATTGTGGACAATGTTAGAAATGTCATGAGAAACAAGAATTATGTAAAAGGATTGATGTAAGTCATTGTTTCCAAGAGAAAGGGAGACTGGAGTGTAAAAAAGCGTTGTTTTTGGACTGCAATGAAGAAATGACTATGTTTTGCGATTTCTCCTGCTCAGAAAGACTTAGAAAGTTGATAATTGTGGGCAATGTTAGAAATGTCATGAGAAACAAGAATTATGTAAAAGGATTGATGTAAGTCATTGTTTCCAGGAGAAAGGGAGACAGGAGTGTAAAAAAGCGTTGTTTTTGGACGGCAATGAAGAAATGACTATATTTTGCGGTTTCTCCTGCTCAGAAAGACTTAGAAAGTTGATAATTGTGGGCAATGTTAGAAATGTCAGGAGAAACAAGAATTATGTAAAAGGATTGATGTAAGTCATTGTTTCCAAGAGAAATGGAGACAGGAGTGTAAAAAAGCGTTTTTTTGGACTGCAATGAAGAAATGACTATGTTCTGCGATTTCTCCTGCTCAGAAAGACTTAGAAAGTTGATAATTGTGGGCAATGTTAGAAATGTCAGGAGAAACAAGAATTATGTAAAAGGATTGATGTAAGTCATTGTTTCCAAGAGAAATGGAGACAGGAGTGTAAAAAAGCGTTGTTTTTGGACTGCAATGAAGAAATGACTATGTTTTGCGATTTCTCCTGCTCAGAAAGACTTAGAAAGTTGATATTTGTGGGCAATGTTAGAAATGTCAGGAGAAACAAGAATTATGTAAAAGTATTGATGTAAGTCATTGTTTCCAAGAGAAAGGGAGACTGGAGTGTAAAAAAGCATTGTTTTTGGACGGCAATGAATAAATGACTGTTTTGCGATTTCTCTTGCTCAGAAAGACTTAGAAAGTTGATAATTGTGGGCAATGTTAGAAATGTCATGAGAAACAAGAATTATGTAAAATTATTGATGTAAGTCATTGTTTCCAGGAGAAAGGGAGACAGGAGTGTAAAAAAAGCGTTGTTTTTGGACGGCAATGAAGAAATGACTATATTTTGCGAATTCTCCTGCTCAGAAAGACTTAGAAAGTTGATATTTGTGGGCAATGTTAGAAATGTCAGGAGAAACAAGAATTATGTAAAAGGATTGATGTAAGTCATTGTTTCCAAGAGAAATGGAGACAGGAGTGTAAAAAAGCGTTGTTTTTGGACTGCAATGAAGAAATGACTATGTTCTGCGATTTCTCCTGCTCAAAAAGACTTAGAAAGTTGATAATTGTGGGCAATGTTAGAAATGTCAGGAGAAACAAGAATTATGTAAAAGTATTGATGTAAGTCATTGTTTCCAAGAGAAAGGGGGACAGTAGTGTAAAAAAGCGTTATTTTTGGACGGCAATGAAGAAATGACTATGTTTTGCGATTTCTCCTGCTCAGAAAGACTTAGAAAGTTGATAATTGTGGACAATGTTAGAAATGTCATGAGAAACAAGAATTATGTAAAAGGATTGATGTAAGTCATTGTTTCCAAGAGAAAGGGAGACTGGAGTGTAAAAAAGCGTTGTTTTTGGACTGCAATGAAGAAATGACTATGTTTTGCGATTTCTCCTGCTCAGAAAGACTTAGAAAGTTGATAATTGTGGGCAATGTTAGAAATGTCATGAGAAACAAGAATTATGTAAAAGGATTGATGTAAGTCATTGTTTCCAGGAGAAAGGGAGACAGGAGTGTAAAAAAGCGTTGTTTTTGGACGGCAATGAAGAAATGACTATATTTTGCGGTTTCTCCTGCTCAGAAAGACTTAGAAAGTTGATAATTGTGGGCAATGTTAGAAATGTCAGGAGAAACAAGAATTATGTAAAAGGATTGATGTAAGTCATTGTTTCCAAGAGAAATGGAGACAGGAGTGTAAAAAAGCGTTTTTTTGGACTGCAATGAAGAAATGACTATGTTCTGCGATTTCTCCTGCTCAAAAAGACTTAGAAAGTTGATAATTGTGGGCAATGTTAGAAATGTCAGGAGAAACAAGAATTATGTAAAAGTATTGATGTAAGTCATTGTTTCCAAGAGAAAGGGGGACAGGAGTGTAAAAAAGCGTTATTTTTGGACGGCAATGAAGAAATGACTATGATTTGCGATTTCTCCTGCTCAGAAAGACTTAGAAAGTTGATAATTGTGGACAATGTTAGAAATGTCATGAGAAACAAGAATTATGTAAAAGGATTGATGTAAGTCATTGTTTCCAGGAGAAGGGGAGACAGGAGTGTAAAAAAGCGTTGTTTTTGGACGGCAATGAAGAAATGACTATGTTTTGCGATTTCTCCTGCTCAGAAAGACTTAGAAAGTTGATAATTGTGGACAATGTTAGAAATGTCATGAGAAACAAGAATTATGTAAAAGGATTGATGTAAGTCATTGTTTCCAAGAGAAAGGGAGACTGGAGTGTAAAAAAGCGTTGTTTTTGGCCTGCAATGAAGAAATGACTATGTTTTGCGATTTCTCCTGCTCAGAAAGACTTAGAAAGTTGATATTTGTGGACAATGTTAGAAATGTCATGAGAAACAAGAATTATGTAAAAGGATTGATGTAAGTCATTGTTTCCAAGAGAAAGGGAGACTGGAGTGTAAAAAAGCGTTGTTTTTGGACTGCAATGAAGAAATGACTATGTTTTGCGATTTCTCCTGCTCAGAAAGACTTAGAAAGTTGATATCTGTGGACAATGTTAGAAATGTCATGAGAAACAAGAATTATGTAAAAGGATTGATGTAAGTCATTGTTTCCAAGAGAAAGGGAGACTGGAGTGTAAAAAAGCGTTGTTTTTGGACTGCAATGAAGAAATGACTGTTTTGCAATTTCTCTTGCTCAGAAAGACTTAGAAAGTTGATAATTGTGGGCAATGTTAGAAATGTAATGAGAAACAAGAATTATGTAGAAGTATTGATGTAAGTCATTGTTTCCAGGAGAAAGGGAGACAGGAGTGTAAAAATGCGTTGTTTTTGGACGGCAATGAAGAAATGACTATATTTTGCGATTTCTCCTGCTCAGAAAGACTTAGAAAGTTGATATTTGTGGGCAATGTTAGAAATGTCATGAGAAACAAGAATTATGTAAAAGGATTGATGTAAGTCATTGTTTCCAAGAGAAAGGGAGACTGGAGTGTAAAAAAGCGTTGTTTTTGGACTGCAATGAAGAAATGACTGTTTTGCAATTTGTCTTGCTCAGAAAGACTTAGAAAGTTGATAATTGTGGGCAATGTTAGAAATGTAATGAGAAACAAGAATTATGTAGAAGTATTGATGTAAGTCATTGTTTCCAGATGAAAGGGAGACAGGAGTGTAAAAAAGCGTTGTTTTTGGACGGCAATGAAGAAATGACTATATTTTGCGATTTCTCCTGCTCAGAAAGACTTAGAAAGTTGATATTTGTGGGCAATGTTAGAAATGTCATGAGAAACAAGAATTATGTAAAAGGATTGATGTAAGTCATTGTTTCCAAGAGAAAGGGAGACTGGAGTGTAAAAAAGCGTTGTTTTTGGACTGCAATGAAGAAATGACTATATTTTGCGATTTCTCCTGCTCAGAAAGACTTAGAAAGTTGATATTTGTGGGCAATGTTAGAAATGTGAGGAGAAACAAGAATTATGTAAAAAGTATTGATGTAAGTCATTGTTTCCAGGAGAAAGGGAGACAGGAGTGTAAAAAAGCGTTGTTTTTGGACGGCAATGAAGAAATTACTATGTTTTGCGATTTCTCCAGCTCAGAAAGACTTAGAAAGTTGATAATTGTGGGCAATGTTAGAAATGTCAGTCATTGTTTCCAGGAGAAAGGGAGACAGGAGTGTAAAAATGCGTTGTTTTTGGACGGCAATGAAGAAATGACTATATTTTGCGATTTCTCCTGCTCAGAAAGACTTAGAAAGTTGATATTTGTGGGCAATGTTAGAAATGTCATGAGAAACAAGAATTATGTAAAAGGATTGATGTAAGTCATTGTTTCCAAGAGAAAGGGAGACTGGAGTGTAAAAAAGCGTTGTTTTTGGACTGCAATGAAGAAATGACTGTTTTGCAATTTGTCTTGCTCAGAAAGACTTAGAAAGTTGATAATTGTGGGCAATGTTAGAAATGTAATGAGAAACAAGAATTATGTAGAAGTATTGATGTAAGTCATTGTTTCCAGATGAAAGGGAGACAGGAGTGTAAAAAAGCGTTGTTTTTGGACGGCAATGAAGAAATGACTATATTTTGCGATTTCTCCTGCTCAGAAAGACTTAGAAAGTTGATATTTGTGGGCAATGTTAGAAATGTCATGAGAAACAAGAATTATGTAAAAGGATTGATGTAAGTCATTGTTTCCAAGAGAAAGGGAGACTGGAGTGTAAAAAAGCGTTGTTTTTGGACTGCAATGAAGAAATGACTATATTTTGCGATTTCTCCTGCTCAGAAAGACTTAGAAAGTTGATATTTGTGGGCAATGTTAGAAATGTGAGGAGAAACAAGAATTATGTAAAAGTATTGATGTAAGTCATTGTTTCCAGGAGAAAGGGAGACAGGAGTGTAAAAAAGCGTTGTTTTTGGACGGCAATGAAGAAATTACTATGTTTTGCGATTTCTCCAGCTCAGAAAGACTTAGAAAGTTGATAATTGTGGGCAATGGTAGAAATGTCATGAGAAATAAGAATTATGTAAAAGGATTGATGTAAGTCATTGTTGCCAAGAGAAAGGGAGACTGGAGTGTAAAAAAGCGTTGTTTTTGGACTGCAATGAAGAAATGACTATGTTTTGCGATTTCTCCTGCTCAGAAAGACTTAGAAAGTTAATAATTGTGGGCAATGTTAGAAATGTCATGAGAAACAAGAATTATGTAAAAGGATTGATGTCAGTCATTGTTTCCAAGAGAAAGGGAGACTGGAGTGTAAAAAAAGCGTTGTTTTTGGACTGCAATGAAGAAATGACTATGTTTTGCGATTTCTCCTGCTCAGAAAGACTTAGAAAGTTGATATTTGTGGGCAATGTTAGAAATGTCAGGAGAAACAAGAATTATGTAAAAGGATTGATGTAAGTCATTGTTTCCAAGAGAAAGGGAGACTGGAGTGTAAAAAAGCATTGTTTTTGGACGGCAATGAATAAATGACTGTTTTGCGATTTCTCTTGCTCAGAAAGACTTAGAAAGTTGATAATTGTGGGCAATGTTAGAAATGTCATGAGAAACAAGAATTATGTAAAAGGATTGATGTAAGTCATTGTTTCCAGGAGAAAGGGAGACAGGAGTGTAAAAAAGCGTTGTTTTTGGACGGCAATGAAGAAATTACTATATTTTGCGGTTTCTCCTGCTCAGAAAGACTTAGAAAGTTGATAATTGTGGGCAATGTTAGAAATGTCAGGAGAAACAAGAATTATGTAAAAGGATTGATGTAAGTCATTGTTTCTAAGAGAAATGGAGACAGGAGTGTAAAAAAGCGTTGTTTTTGGACTGCAATGAAGAAATGACTATGTTCTGCGATTTCTCCTGCTCAAAAAGACTTAGAAAGTTGATAATTGTGGGCAATGTTAGAAATGTCAGGAGAAACAAGAATTATGTAAAAGTATTGATGTAAGTCATTGTTTCCAAGAGAAAGGGAGACAGGAGTGTAAAAAAGCGTTGTTTTTGGACGGCAATGAAGAAATGACTATGTTTTGCGATTTCTCCTGCTCAGAAAGACTTAGAAAGTTGATAATTGTGGGCAATGTTAGAAATGTCATGAGAAACAAGAATTATGTAAAAGGATTGATGTAAGTCATTGTTTCCAGGAGAAAGGGAGACAGGAGTGTAAAAAAGCGTTGTTTTTGGACGGCAATGAAGAAATGACTATATTTTGCGGTTTCTCCTGCTCAGAAAGACTTAGAAAGTTGATAATTGTGGGCAATGTTAGAAATGTCAGGAGAAACAAGAATTATGTAAAAGGATTGATGTAAGTCATTGTTTCCAAGAGAAATGGAGACAGGAGTGTAAAAAAGCGTTGTTTTTGGACTGCAATGAAGAAATGACTATGTTCTGCGATTTCTCCTGCTCAAAAAGACTTAGAAAGTTGATAATTGTGGGCAATGTTAGAAATGTCAGGAGAAACAAGAATTATGTAAAAGTATTGATGTAAGTCATTGTTTCCAAGAGAAAGGGGGACAGGAGTGTAAAAAAGCGTTATTTTTGGACGGCAATGAAGAAATGACTATGTTTTGCGATTTCTCCTGCTCAGAAAGACTTAGAAAGTTGATAATTGTGGGCAATGTTAGAAATGTCAGGAGAAACAAGAATTATGTAAAAGGATTGATGTAAGTCATTGTTTCCAAGAGAAATGGAGACAGGAGTGTAAAAAAGCGTTGTTTTTGGACTGCAATGAAGAAATGACTATGTTTTGCGATTTCTCCTGCTCAGAAAGACTTAGAAAGTTGATATTTGTGGGCAATGTTAGAAATGTCAGGAGAAACAAGAATTATGTAAAAGTATTGATGTAAGTCATTGTTTCCAAGAGAAAGGGAGACTGGAGTGTAAAAAAGCATTGTTTTTGGACGGCAATGAATAAATGACTGTTTTGCGATTTCTCTTGCTCAGAAAGACTTAGAAAGTTGATAATTGTGGGCAATGTTAGAAATGTCATGAGAAACAAGAATTATGTAAAATTATTGATGTAAGTCATTGTTTCCAGGAGAAAGGGAGACAGGAGTGTAAAAAAGCGTTGTTTTTGGACGGCAATGAAGAAATGACTATATTTTGCGAATTCTCCTGCTCAGAAAGACTTAGAAAGTTGATATTTGTGGGCAATGTTAGAAATGTCAGGAGAAACAAGAATTATGTAAAAGGATTGATGTAAGTCATTGTTTCCAAGAGAAATGGAGACAGGAGTGTAAAAAAGCGTTGTTTTTGGACTGCAATGAAGAAATGACTATGTTCTGCGATTTCTCCTGCTCAAAAAGACTTAGAAAGTTGATAATTGTGGGCAATGTTAGAAATGTCAGGAGAAACAAGAATTATGTAAAAGTATTGATGTAAGTCATTGTTTCCAAGAGAAAGGGGGACAGTAGTGTAAAAAAGCGTTATTTTTGGACGGCAATGAAGAAATGACTATGTTTTGCGATTTCTCCTGCTCAGAAAGACTTAGAAAGTTGATAATTGTGGACAATGTTAGAAATGTCATGAGAAACAAGAATTATGTAAAAGGATTGATGTAAGTCATTGTTTCCAAGAGAAAGGGAGACTGGAGTGTAAAAAAGCGTTGTTTTTGGACTGCAATGAAGAAATGACTATGTTTTGCGATTTCTCCTGCTCAGAAAGACTTAGAAAGTTGATAATTGTGGGCAATGTTAGAAATGTCATGAGAAACAAGAATTATGTAAAAGGATTGATGTAAGTCATTGTTTCCAGGAGAAAGGGAGACAGGAGTGTAAAAAAGCGTTGTTTTTGGACGGCAATGAAGAAATGACTATATTTTGCGGTTTCTCCTGCTCAGAAAGACTTAGAAAGTTGATAATTGTGGGCAATGTTAGAAATGTCAGGAGAAATAAGAATTATGTAAAAGGATTGATGTAAGTCATTGTTTCCAAGAGAAATGGAGACAGGAGTGTAAAAAAGCGTTTTTTTGGACTGCAATGAAGAAATGACTATGTTCTGCGATTTCTCCTGCTCAAAAAGACTTAGAAAGTTGATAATTGTGGGCAATGTTAGAAATGTCAGGAGAAACAAGAATTATGTAAAAGTATTGATGTAAGTCATTGTTTCCAAGAGAAAGGGGGACAGGAGTGTAAAAAAGCGTTATTTTTGGACGGCAATGAAGAAATGACTATGTTTTGCGATTTCTCCTGCTCAGAAAGACTTAGAAAGTTGATAATTGTGGACAATGTTAGAAATGTCATGAGAAACAAGAATTATGTAAAAGGATTGATGTAAGTCATTGTTTCCAAGAGAAAGGGAGACTGGAGTGTAAAAAAGCGTTGTTTTTGGCCTGCAATGAAGAAATGACTATGTTTTGCGATTTCTCCTGCTCAGAAAGACTTAGAAAGTTGATATTTGTGGACAATGTTAGAAATGTCACGAGAAACAAGAATTATGTAAAAGGATTGATGTAAGTCATTGTTTCCAAGAGAAAGGGAGACTGGAGTGTAAAAAAGCGTTGTTTTTGGACTGCAATGAAGAAATGACTATGTTTTGCGATTTCTCCTGCTCAGAAAGACTTAGAAAGTTGATATTTGTGGGCAATGTTAGAAATGTCAGGAGAAACAAGAATTATGTAAAAGTATTGATGTAAGTCATTGTTTCCAAGAGAAAGGGAGACTGGAGTGTAAAAAAGCATTGTTTTTGGACGGCAATGAATAAATGACTGTTTTGCGATTTCTCTTGCTCAGAAAGACTTAGAAAGTTGATAATTGTGGGCAATGTTAGAAATGTCATGAGAAACAAGAATTATGTAAAATTATTGATGTAAGTCATTGTTTCCAAGAGAAAGGGAGACTGGAGTGTAAAAAAGCGTTGTTTTTGGACTGCAATGAAGAAATGACTATGTTTTGCGATTTCTCCTGCTCAGAAAGACTTAGAAAGTTGATATTTGTGGGCAATGTTAGAAATGTCAGGAGAAACAAGAATTATGTAAAAGTATTGATGTAAGTCATTGTTTCCAAGAGAAAGGGAGACTGGAGTGTAAAAAAAGCATTGTTTTTGGACGGCAATGAATAAATGACTGTTTTGCGATTTCTCTTGCTCAGAAAGACTTAGAAAGTTGATAATTGTGGGCAATGTTAGAAATGTCATGAGAAACAAGAATTATGTAAAAGGATTGATGTAAGTCATTGTTTCCAGGAGAAAGGGAGACAGGAGTGTAAAAAAGCGTTGTTTTTGGACGGCAATGAAGAAATGACTATAATTTGCGATTTCTCCTGCTCAGAAAGACTTAGAAAGTTGATATTTGTGGGCAATGTTAGAAATGTCATGAGAAACAAGAATTATGTAAAAGGATTGATGTAAGTCATTGTTTCCAAGAGAAAGGGAGACTGGAGTGTAAAAAAGCATTGTTTTTGGACTGCAATGAAGAAATGACTATGTTTTGCGATTTCTCCTGCTCAGAAAGACTTAGAAAGTTGATATTTGTGGACAATGTTAGAAATGTCATGAGAAACAAGAATTATGTAAAAGGATTGATGTAAGTCATTGTTTCCAAGAGAAAGGGAGACTGGAGTGTAAAAAAGCGTTGTTTTTGGACTGCAATGAAGAAATGACTGTTTTGCAATTTCTCTTGCTCAGAAAGACTTAGAAAGTTGATAATTGTGGGCAATGTTAGAAATGTCATGAGAAACAAGAATTATGTAAAAGGATTGATGTAAGTCATTGTTTCCAAGAGAAAGGGAGACTGGAGTGTAAAAAAGCGTTGTTTTTGGACTGCAATGAAGAAATGACTGTTTTGCAATTTGTCTTGCTCAGAAAGACTTAGAAAGTTGATAATTGTGGGCAATGTTAGAAATGTAATGAGAAACAAGAATTATGTAGAAGTATTGATGTAAGTCATTGTTTCCAGATGAAAGGGAGACAGGAGTGTAAAAAAGCGTTTTTTTGGACTGCAATGAAGAAATGACTATGTTCTGCGATTTCTCCTGCTCAAAAAGACTTAGAAAGTTGATAATTGTGGGCAATGTTAGAAATGTCAGCAGAAACAAGAATTATGTAAAAGTATTGATGTAAGTCATTGTTTCCAAGAGAAAGGGGGACAGGAGTGTAAAAAAGCGTTATTTTTGGACGGCAATGAAGAAATGACTATGTTTTGCGATTTCTCCTGCTCAGAAAGACTTAGAAAGTTGATAATTGTGGACAATGTTAGAAATGTCATGAGAAACAAGAATTATGTAAAAGGATTGATGTAAGTCATTGTTTCCAAGAGAAAGGGAGACTGGAGTGTAAAAAAGCGTTGTTTTTGGCCTGCAATGAAGAAATGACTATGTTTTGCGATTTTTCCTGCTCAGAAAGACTTAGAAAGTTGATATTTGTGGACAATGTTAGAAATGTCACGAGAAACAAGAATTATGTAAAAGGATTGATGTAAGTCATTGTTTCCAAGAGAAAGGGAGACTGGAGTGTAAAAAAGCGTTGTTTTTGGACTACAATGAAGAAATGACTATGTTTTGCGATTTCTCCTGCTCAGAAAGACTTAGAAAGTTGATATTTGTGGGCAATGTTAGAAATGTCAGGAGAAACAAGAATTATGTAAAAGTATTGATGTAAGTCATTGTTTCCAAGAGAAAGGGAGACTGGAGTGTAAAAAAGCATTGTTTTTGGACGGCAATGAATAAATGACTGTTTTGCGATTTCTCTTGCTCAGAAAGACTTAGAAAGTTGATAATTGTGGGCAATGTTAGAAATGTCATGAGAAACAAGAATTATGTAAAATTATTGATGTAAGTCATTGTTTCCAGGAGAAAGGGAGACAGGAGTGTAAAAAAGCGTTGTTTTTGGACGGCAATGAAGAAATGACTATATTTTGCGATTTCTCCTGCTCAGAAAGACTTAGAAAGTTGATATTTGTGGGCAATGTTAGAAATGTCAGGAGAAACAAGAATTATGTAAAAGGATTGATGTAAGTCATTGTTTCCAAGAGAAATGGAGACAGGAGTGTAAAAAAGCGTTGTTTTTGGACTGCAATGAAGAAATGACTATGTTCTGCGATTTCTCCTGCTCAAAAAGACTTAGAAAGTTGATAATTGTGGGCAATGTTAGAAATGTCAGGAGAAACAAGAATTATGTAAAAGTATTGATGTAAGTCATTGTTTCCAAGAGAAAGGGGGACAGGAGTGTAAAAAAGCGTTATTTTTGGACGGCAATGAAGAAATTACTATGTTTTGCGATTTCTCCTGCTCAGAAAGACTTAGAAAGTTGATATTTGTGGACAATGTTAGAAATGTCATGAGAAACAAGAATTATGTAAAAGGATTGATGTAAGTCATTGTTTCCAAGAGAAAGGGAGACTGGAGTGTAAAAAAGCGTTGTTTTTGGACTGCAATGAAGAAATGACTATGTTTTGCGATTTCTCCTGCTCAGAAAGACTTAGAAAGTTGATATTTGTGGGCAATGTTAGAAATGTCAGGAGAAACAAGAATTATGTAAAAGTATTGATGTAAGTCATTGTTTCCAAGAGAAAGGGAGACTGGAGTGTAAAAAAGCATTGTTTTTGGACGGCAATGAATAAATGACTGTTTTGCGATTTCTCTTGCTCAGAAAGACTTAGAAAGTTGATAATTGTGGGCAATGTTAGAAATGTCATGAGAAACAAGAATTATGTAAAATTATTGATGTAAGTCATTGTTTCCAGGAGAAAGGGAGACAGGAGTGTAAAAAAGCGTTGTTTTTGGACGGCAATGAAGAAATGACTATATTTTGCGATTTCTCCTGCTCAGAAAGACTTAGAAAGTTGATATTTGTGGGCAATGTTAGAAATGTCAGGAGAAACAAGAATTATGTAAAAGGATTGATGTAAGTCATTGTTTCCAAGAGAAATGGAGACAGGAGTGTAAAAAAGCGTTGTTTTTGGACTGCAATGAAGAAATGACTATGTTCTGCGATTTCTCCTGCTCAAAAAGACTTAGAAAGTTGATAATTGTGGGCAATGTTAGAAATGTCAGGAGAAACAAGAATTATGTAAAAGTATTGATGTAAGTCATTGTTTCCAAGAGAAAGGGGGACAGGAGTGTAAAAAAGCGTTATTTTTGGACGGCAATGAAGAAATTACTATGTTTTGCGATTTCTCCTGCTCAGAAAGACTTAGAAAGTTGATATTTGTGGACAATGTTAGAAATGTCATGAGAAACAAGAATTATGTAAAAGGATTGATGTAAGTCATTGTTTCCAAGAGAAAGGGAGACTGGAGTGTAAAAAGCGTTGTTTTTGGACTGCAATGAAGAAATGACTATGTTTTGCGATTTCTCCTGCTCAGAAAGACTTAGAAAGTTGATATTTGTGGGCAATGTTAGAAATGTCAGGAGAAACAAGAATTATGTAAAAGTATTGATGTAAGTCATTGTTTCCAAGAGAAAGGGAGACTGGAGTGTAAAAAAAGCATTGTTTTTGGACGGCAATGAATAAATGACTGTTTTGCGATTTCTCTTGCTCAGAAAGACTTAGAAAGTTGATAATTGTGGCAATGTTAGAAATGTCATGAGAAACAAGAATTATGTAAAAGGATTGATGTAAGTCATTGTTTCCAGGAGAAAGGGAGACAGGAGTGTAAAAAAGCGTTGTTTTTGGACGGCAATGAAGAAATGACTATAATTTGCGATTTCTCCTGCTCAGAAAGACTTAGAAAGTTGATATTTGTGGGCAATGTTAGAAATGTCAGGAGAAACAAGAATTATGTAAAAGTATTGATGTAAGTCATTGTTTCCAAGAGAAAGGGAGACTGGAGTGTAAAAAAGCATTCTTTTTGGACGGCAATGAATAAATGACTGTTTTGCGATTTCTCTTGCTCAGAAAGACTTAGAAAGTTGATAATTGTGGGCAATGTTAGAAATGTCATGAGAAACAAGAATTATGTAAAAGGATTGATGTAAGTCATTGTTTCCAGGAGACAGGGAGACAGGAGTGTAAAAAAGCGTTGTTTTTGGACGGCAATGAAGAAATGACTATATTTTGCGATTTCTCCTGCTCAGAAAGACTTAGAAAGTTGATATTTGTGGGCAATGTTAGAAATGTCATGAGAAACAAGAATTATGTAAAAGGATTGATGTAAGTCATTGTTTCCAAGAGAAAGGGAGACTGGAGTGTAAAAAAGCATTGTTTTTGGACTGCAATGAAGAAATGACTATGTTTTGCGATTTCTCCTGCTCAGAAAGACTTAGAAAGTTGATATTTGTGGACAATGTTAGAAATGTCATGAGAAACAAGAATTATGTAAAAGGATTGATGTAAGTCATTGTTTCCAAGAGAAAGGGAGACTGGAGTGTAAAAAAGCGTTGTTTTTGGACTGCAATGAAGAAATGACTGTTTTGCGATTTCTCTTGCTCAGAAAGACTTAGAAAGTTGATAATTGTGGGCAATGTTAGAAATGTCATGAGAAACAAGAATTATGTAAAATTATTGATGTAAGTCATTGTTTCCAGGAGAAAGGGAGACAGGAGTGTAAAAAAGCGTTGTTTTTGGACGGCAATGAAGAAATGACTATATTTTGCGATTTCTCCTGCTCAGAAAGACTTAGAAAGTTGATATTTGTGGGCAATGTTAGAAATGTCAGGAGAAACAAGAATTATGTAAAAGGATTGATGTAAGTCATTGTTTCCAAGAGAAATGGAGACAGGAGTGTAAAAAAGCGTTGTTTTTGGACTGCAATGAAGAAATGACTATGTTCTGCGATTTCTCCTGCTCAAAAAGACTTAGAAAGTTGATAATTGTGGGCAATGTTAGAAATGTCAGGAGAAACAAGAATTATGTAAAAGTATTGATGTAAGTCATTGTTTCCAAGAGAAAGGGGGACAGGAGTGTAAAAAAGCGTTATTTTTGGACGGCAATGAAGAAATTACTATGTTTTGCGATTTCTCCTGCTCAGAAAGACTTAGAAAGTTGATATTTGTGGACAATGTTAGAAATGTCATGAGAAACAAGAATTATGTAAAAGGATTGATGTAAGTCATTGTTTCCAAGAGAAAGGGAGACTGGAGTGTAAAAAAGCGTTGTTTTTGGACTGCAATGAAGAAATGACTATGTTTTGCGATTTCTCCTGCTCAGAAAGACTTAGAAAGTTGATATTTGTGGGCAATGTTAGAAATGTCAGGAAAACAAGAATTATGTAAAAGTATTGATGTAAGTCATTGTTTCCAAGAGAAAGGGAGACTGGAGTGTAAAAAAGCATTGTTTTTGGACGGCAATGAATAAATTGACTGTTTTGCGATTTCTCTTGCTCAGAAAGACTTAGAAAGTTGATAATTGTGGGCAATGTTAGAAATGTCATGAGAAACAAGAATTATGTAAAATTATTGATGTAAGTCATTGTTTCCAGGAGAAAGGGAGACAGGAGTGTAAAAAAGCGTTGTTTTTGGACGGCAATGAAGAAATGACTATATTTTGCGATTTCTCATGCTCAGAAAGACTTAGAAAGTTGATATTTGTGGGCAATGTTAGAAATGTCAGGAGAAACAAGAATTATGTAAAAGGATTGATGTAAGTCATTGTTTCCAAGAGAAATGGAGACAGGAGTGTAAAAAAGCGTTGTTTTTGGACTGCAATGAAGAAATGACTATGTTCTGCGATTTCTCCTGCTCAAAAAGACTTAGAAAGTTGATAATTGTGGGCAATGTTAGAAATGTCAGGAGAAACAAGAATTATGTAAAAGTATTGATGTAAGTCATTGTTTCCAAGAGAAAGGGGGACAGGAGTGTAAAAAAGCGTTATTTTTGGACGGCAATGAAGAAATTACTATGTTTTGCGATTTCTCCTGCTCAGAAAGACTTAGAAAGTTGATATTTGTGGACAATGTTAGAAATGTCATGAGAAACAAGAATTATGTAAAAGGATTGATGTAAGTCATTGTTTCCAAGAGAAAGGGAGACTGGAGTGTAAAAAAGCGTTGTTTTTGGACTGCAATGAAGAAATGACTATGTTTTGCGATTTCTCCTGCTCAGAAAGACTTAGAAAGTTGATATTTGTGGGCAATGTTAGAAATGTCAGGAGAAACAAGAATTATGTAAAAGTATTAATGTAAGTCATTGTTTCCAAGAGAAAGGGAGACTGGAGTGTAAAAAAAGCATTGTTTTTGGACGGCAATGAATAAATGACTGTTTTGCGATTTCTCTTGCTCAGAAAGACTTAGAAAGTTGATAATTGTGGGCAATGTTAGAAATGTCATGAGAAACAAGAATTATGTAAAAGGATTGATGTAAGTCATTGTTTCCAGGAGAAAGGGAGACAGGAGTGTAAAAAAGCGTTGTTTTTGGACGGCAATGAAGAAATGACTATATTTTGCGATTTCTCCTGCTCAGAAAGACTTAGAAAGTTGATATTTGTGGGCAATGTTAGAAATGTCATGAGAAACAAGAATTATGTAAAAGGATTGATGTAAGTCATTGTTTCCAAGAGAAAGGGAGACTGGAGTGTAAAAAAGCATTGTTTTTGGACTGCAATGAAGAAATGACTATGTTTTGCGATTTCTCCTGCTCAGAAAGACTTAGAAAGTTGATATTTGTGGACAATGTTAGAAATGTCATGAGAAACAAGAATTATGTAAAAGGATTGATGTAAGTCATTGTTTCCAAGAGAAAGGGAGACTGGAGTGTAAAAAAGCGTTGTTTTTGGACTGCAATGAAGAAATGACTGTTTTGCAATTTCTCTTGCTCAGAAAGACTTAGAAAGTTGATAATTGTGGGCAATGTTAGAAATGTAATGAGAAACAAGAATTATGTAGAAGTATTGATGTAAGTCATTGTTTCCAGGAGAAAGGGAGACAGGAGTGTAAAAAAGCGTTGTTTTTGGACGGCAATGAAGAAATGACTATATTTTGCGATTTCTCCTGCTCAGAAAGACTTAGAAAGTTGATATTTGTGGGCAATGTTAGAAATGTCAGGAGAAACAAGAATTATGTAAAAGTATTGATGTAAGTCATTGTTTCCAAGAGAAAGGGAGACTGGAGTGTAAAAAAGCATTGTTTTTGGACGGCAATGAATAAATGACTGTTTTGCGATTTCTCTTGCTCAGAAAGACTTAGAAAGTTGATAATTGTGGGCAATGTTAGAAATGTCATGAGAAACAAGAATTATGTAAAAGGATTGATGTAAGTCATTGTTTCCAGGAGAAAGGGAGACAGGAGTGTAAAAAAGCGTTGTTTTTGGACGGCAATGAAGAAATGACTATATTTTGCGATTTCTCCTGCTCAGAAAGACTTAGAAAGTTGATATTTGTGGGCAATGTTAGAAATGTCATGAGAAACAAGAATTATGTAAAAGGATTGATGTAAGTCATTGTTTCCAAGAGAAAGGGAGATTGGAGTGTAAAAAAGCATTGTTTTTGGACTGCAATGAAGAAATGACTATGTTTTGCGATTTCTCCTGCTCAGAAAGACTTAGAAAGTTGATATTTGTGGACAATGTTAGAAATGTCATGAGAAACAAGAATTATGTAAAAGGATTGATGTAAGTCATTGTTTCCAAGAGAAAGGGAGACTGGAGTGTAAAAAAGCGTTGTTTTTGGACTGCAATGAAGAAATGACTGTTTTGCAATTTCTCTTGCTCAGAAAGACTTAGAAAGTTGATAATTGTGGGCAATGTTAGAAATGTAATGAGAAACAAGAATTATGTAGAAGTATTGATGTAAGTCATTGTTTCCAGGAGAAAGGGAGACAGGAGTGTAAAAAAGCGTTGTTTTTGGACGGCAATGAAGAAATGACTATATTTTGCGATTTCTCCTGCTCAGAAAGACTTAGAAAGTTGATATTTGTGGGCAATGTTAGAAATGTCATGAGAAACAAGAATTATGTAAAAGGATTGATGTAAGTCATTGTTTCCAAGAGAAAGGGAGACTGGAGTGTAAAAAAGCGTTGTTTTTGGACTGCAATGAAGAAATGACTGTTTTGCAATTTGTCTTGCTCAGAAAGACTTAGAAAGTTGATAATTGTGGGCAATGTTAGAAATGTAATGAGAAACAAGAATTATGTAGAAGTATTGATGTAAGTCATTGTTTCCAGATGAAAGGGAGACAGGAGTGTAAAAAAGCGTTGTTTTTGGACGGCAATGAAGAAATGACTATATTTTGCGATTTCTCCTGCTCAGAAAGACTTAGAAAGTTGATATTTGTGGGCAATGTTAGAAATGTCATGAGAAACAAGAATTATGTAAAAGGATTGATGTAAGTCATTGTTTCCAAGAGAAAGGGAGACTGGAGTGTAAAAAAGCGTTGTTTTTGGACTGCAATGAAGAAATGACTATATTTTGCGATTTCTCCTGCTCAGAAAGACTTAGAAAGTTGATATTTGTGGGCAATGTTAGAAATGTCAGGAGAAACAAGAATTATGTAAAAGTATTGATGTAAGTCATTGTTGCCAAGAGAAAGGGAGACTGGAGTGTAAAAAAGCGTTGTTTTTGGACGGCAATGAAGAAATGACTATGTTTTGCGATTTCTCCTGCTCAGAAAGACTTAGAAAGTTAATAATTGTGGGCAATGTTAGAAATGTCATGAGAAACAAGAATTATGTAAAAGGATTGATGTCAGTCATTGTTTCCAAGAGAAAGGGAGACTGGAGTGTAAAAAAAGCGTTGTTTTTGGACTGCAATGAAGAAATGACTATGTTTTGCGATTTCTCCTGCTCAGAAAGACTTAGAAAGTTGATAATTGTGGGCAATGTTAGAAATGTCATGAGAAACAAGAATTATGTAAAAGGATTGATGTAAGTCATTGTTTCCAGGAGAAAGGGAGACAGGAGTGTAAAAAAGCGTTGTTTTTGGACGGCAATGAAGAAATGACTATATTTTGCGATTTCTCCTGCTCAGAAAGACTTAGAAAGTTGATATTTGTGGGCAATGTTAGAAATGTCATGAGAAACAAGAATTATGTAAAAGGATTGATGTAAGTCATTGTTTCCAAGAGAAAGGGAGACTGGAGTGTAAAAAAGCATTGTTTTTGGACTGCAATGAAGAAATGACTGTTTTGCAATTTCTCTTGCTCAGAAAGACTTAGAAAGTTGATAATTGTGGGCAATGTTAGAAATGTAATGAGAAACAAGAATTATGTAGAAGTATTGATGTAAGTCATTGTTTCCAGGAGAAAGGGAGACAGGAGTGTAAAAAAGCGTTGTTTTTGGACGGCAATGAAGAAATGACTATATTTTGCGATTTCTCCTGCTCAGAAAGACTTAGAAAGTTGATATTTGTGGGCAATGTTAGAAATGTCATGAGAAACAAGAATTATGTAAAAGGTTTGATGTAAGTCATTGTTTCCAAGAGAAAGGGAGACTGGAGTGTAAAAAAGCGTTGTTTTTGGACTGCAATGAAGAAATGACTATATTTTGCGATTTCTCCTGCTCAGAAAGACTTAGAAAGTTGATATTTGTGGGCAATGTTAGAAATGTCAGGAGAAACAAGAATTATGTAAAAGTATTGATGTAAGTCATTGTTTCCAGGAGAAAGGGAGACAGGAGTGTAAAAAAGCGTTGTTTTTGGACGGCAATGAAGAAATTACTATGTTTTGCGATTTCTCCTGCTCAGAAAGACTTAGAAAGTTGATAATTGTGGGCAATGGTAGAAATGTCATGAGAAATAAGAATTATGTAAAAGGATTGATGTAAGTCATTGTTGCCAAGAGAAAGGGAGACTGGAGTGTAAAAAAGCGTTGTTTTTGGACTGCAATGAAGAAATGACTATGTTTTGCGATTTCTCCTGCTCAGAAAGACTTAGAAAGTTAATAATTGTGGGCAATGTTAGAAATGTCATGAGAAACAAGAATTATGTAAAAGGATTGATGTCAGTCATTGTTTCCAAGAGAAAGGGAGACTGGAGTGTAAAAAAAGCGTTGTTTTTGGACTGCAATGAAGAAATGACTATGTTTTGCGATTTCTCCTGCTCAGAAAGACTTAGAAAGTTGATATTTGTGGGCAATGTTAGAAATGTCAGGAGAAACAAGAATTATGTAAAAGTATTGATGTAAGTCATTGTTTCCAAGAGAAAGGGAGACAGGAGTGTAAAAAAGCGTTGTTTTTGGACGGCAATGAAGAAATGACTATGTTTTGCGATTTCTACTGCTCAGAAAGACTTAGAAAGTTGATAATTGTGGGCAATGTTAGAAATGTCATGAGAAACAAGAATTATGTAAAAGGATTGATGTAAGTCATTGTTTCCAGGAGAAAGGGAGACAGGAGTGTAAAAAAGCGTTGTTTTTGGACGGCAATGAAGAAATGACTATATTTTGCGGTTTCTCCTGCTCAGAAAGACTTAGAAAGTTGATAATTGTGGGCAATGTTAGAAATGTCAGGAGAAACAAGAATTATGTAAAAGGATTGATGTAAGTCATTGTTTCCAAGAGAAATGGAGACAGGAGTGTAAAAAAGCGTTATTTTTGGACGGCAATGAAGAAATGACTATGTTTTGCGATTTCTCCTGCTCAGAAAGACTTAGAAAGTTGATAATTGTGGACAATGTTAGAAATGTCATGAGAAACAAGAATTATGTAAAAGGATTGATGTAAGTCATTGTTTCCAAGAGAAAGGGAGACTGGAGTGTAAAAAGGCGTTGTTTTTGGACTGCAATGAAGAAATGACTATGTTTTGCGATTTCTCCTGCTCAGAAAGACTTAGAAAGTTGATATTTGTGGACAATGTTAGAAATGTCATGAGAAACAAGAATTATGTAAAAGGATTGATGTAAGTCATTGTTTCCAAGAGAAAGGGAGACTGGAGTGTAAAAAAGCGTTGTTTTTGGACTGCAATGAAGAAATGACTATGTTTTGCGATTTCTCCTGCTCAGAAAGACTTAGAAAGTTGATATTTGTGGGCAATGTTAGAAATGTCAGGAGAAACAAGAATTATGTAAAAGTATTGATGTAAGTCATTGTTTCCAAGAGAAAGGGAGACTGGAGTGTAAAAAAGCATTGTTTTTGGACGGCAATGAATAAATGACTGTTTTGCGATTTCTCTTGCTCAGAAAGACTTAGAAAGTTGATAATTGTGGGCAATGTTAGAAATGTCAGGAGAAACAAGAATTATGTAAAAGGATTGATGTAAGTCATTGTTTCCAAGAGAAAGGGAGACTGGAGTGTAAAAAAGCGTTGTTTTTGGACTGCAATGAAGAAATGACTATGTTTTGCGATTTCTCCTGCTCAGAAAGACTTAGAAAGTTGATAATTGTGGGCAATGTTAGATATGTTATGAGAAACAAGAATTATGTAAAAGGATTGATGTAAGTCATTGTTTCCAGGAGAAAGGGAGACAGGAGTGTAAAAAAGCGTTGTTTTTGGACGGCAATGAAGAAATGACTATATTTTGCGGTTTCTCCTGCTCAGAAAGACTTAGAAAGTTGATAATTGTGGGCAATGTTAGAAATGTCAGGAGAAACAAGAATTATGTAAAAGGATTGATGTAAGTCATTGTTTCCAAGAGAAATGGAGACAGGAGTGTAAAAAAGCGTTTTTTTGGACTGCAATGAAGAAATGACTATGTTCTGCGATTTCTCCTGCTCAAAAAGACTTAGAAAGTTGATAATTGTGGGCAATGTTAGAAATATCAGGAGAAACAAGAATTATGTAAAAGTATTGATGTAAGTCATTGTTTCCAAGAGAAAGGGGGACAGGAGTGTAAAAAAGCGTTATTTTTGGAAGGCAATGAAGAAATGACTATGTTTTGCGATTTCTCCTGCTCAGAAAGACTTAGAAAGTTGATAATTGTGGACAATGTTAGAAATGTCATGAGAAACAAGAATTATGTAAAAGGATTGATGTAAGTCATTGTTTCCAAGAGAAAGGGAGACTGGAGTGTAAAAAAGCGTTGTTTTTGGCCTGCAATGAAGAAATGACTATGTTTTGCGATTTCTCCTGCTCAGAAAGACTTAGAAAGTTGATATTTGTGGACAATGTTAGAAATGTCATGAGAAACAAGAATTATGTAAAAGGATTGATGTAAGTCATTGTTTCCAAGAGAAAGGGAGACTGGAGTGTAAAAAAGCGTTGTTTTTGGACTGCAATGAAGAAATGACTATGTTTTGCGATTTCTCCTGCTCAGAAAGACTTAGAAAGTTGATATTTGTGGGCAATGTTAGAAAAGTCAGGAGAAACAAGAATTATGTAAAAGTATTGATGTAAGTCATTGTTTCCAAGAGAAAGGGAGACTGGAGTGTAAAAAAGCATTGTTTTTGGACGGCAATGAATAAATGACTGTTTTGCGATTTCTCTTGCTCAGAAAGACTTAGAAAGTTGATAATTGTGGGCAATGTTAGAAATGTCATGAGAAACAAGAATTATGTAAAATTATTGATGTAAGTCATTGTTTCCAAGAGAAAGGGAGACTGGAGTGTAAAAAAGCATTGTTTTTGGACGGCAATGAATAAATGACTGTTTTGCGATTTCTCTTGCTCAGAAAGACTTAGAAAGTTGATAATTGTGGGCAATGTTAGAAATGTCAGGAGAAACAAGAATTATGTAAAAGTATTGATGTAAGTCATTGTTTCCAAGAGAAAGGGAGACAGGAGTGTAAAAAAGTGTTGTTTTTGGACGGCAATGAAGAAATGACTATGTTTTGCGATTTCTCCTGCTCAGAAAGACTTAGAAAGTTGATAATTGTGGGCAATGTTAGAAATGTCAGGAGAAACAAGAATTATGTAAAAGGATTGATGTAAGTCATTGTTTCCAAGAGAAAGGGAGACTGGAGTGTAAAAAAGCGTTGTTTTTGGACTGCAATGAAGAAATGACTATGTTTTGCGATTTCTCCTGCTCAGAAAGACTTAGAAAGTTGATAATTGTGGACAATGTTAGAAATGTCAGGAGAAACAAGAATTATGTAAAAGGATTGATGTAAGTCATTGTTTCCAAGAGAAAGGGAGACTGGAGTGTAAAAAAGCGTTGTTTTTGGACTGCAATGAAGAAATGACTATGTTTTGCGATTTCTCCTGCTCAGAAAGACTTAGAAAGTTGATAATTGTGGGCAATGTTAGAAATGTCATGAGAAACAAGAATTATGTAAAAGGATTGATGTAAGTCATTGTTTCCAAGAGAAAGGGAGACTGGAGTGTAAAAAAGCATTGTTTTTGGACGGCAATGAATAAATGACTGTTTTGCGATTTCTCTTGCTCAGAAAGACTTAGAAAGTTGATAATTGTGGGCAATGTTAGAAATGTCAGGAGAAACAAGAATTATGTAAAAGTATTGATGTAAGTCATTGTTTCCAAGAGAAAGGGAGACAGGAGTGTAAAAAAGTGTTGTTTTTGGACGGCAATGAAGAAATGACTATGTTTTGCGATTTCTCCTGCTCAGAAAGACTTAGAAAGTTGATAATTGTGGGCAATGTTAGAAATGTCAGGAGAAACAAGAATTATGTAAAAGGATTGATGTAAGTCATTGTTTCCAAGAGAAAGGGAGACTGGAGTGTAAAAAAGCGTTGTTTTTGGACTGCAATGAAGAAATGACTATGTTTTGCGATTTCTCCTGCTCAGAAAGACTTAGAAAGTTGATAATTGTGGACAATGTTAGAAATGTCAGGAGAAACAAGAATTATGTAAAAGGATTGATGTAAGTCATTGTTTCCAAGAGAAAGGGAGACTGGAGTGTAAAAAAGCGTTGTTTTTGGACTGCAATGAAGAAATGACTATGTTTTGCGATTTCTCCTGCTCAGAAAGACTTAGAAAGTTGATAATTGTGGGCAATGTTAGATATGTTATGAGAAACAAGAATTATGTAAAAGGATTGATGTAAGTCATTGTTTCCAGGAGAAAGGGAGAGAGGAGTGTAAAAAAGTGTTGTTTTTGGACTGCAATGAAGAAATGACTATGTTTTGCGATTTCTCCTGCTCAGAAAGACTTAGAAAGTTAATAATTGTGGGCAATGTTAGAAATGTCATGAGAAACAAGAATTATGTAAAAGGATTGATGTCAGTCATTGTTTCCAAGAGAAAGGGAGACTGGAGTGTAAAAAAAGCGTTGTTTTTGGACTGCAATGAAGAAATGACTATGTTTTGCGATTTCTCCTGCTCAGAAAGACTTAGAAAGTTGATATTTGTGGGCAATGTTAGAAATGTCAGGAGAAACAAGAATTATGTAAAAGTATTGATGTAAGTCATTGTTTCCAAGAGAAAGGGAGACAGGAGTGTAAAAAAGCGTTGTTTTTGGACGGCAATGAAGAAATGACTATGTTTTGCGATTTCTCCTGCTCAGAAAGACTTAGAAAGTTGATAATTGTGGGCAATGTTAGAAATGTCATGAGAAACAAGAATTATGTAAAAGGATTGATGTAAGTCATTGTTTCCAGGAGAAAGGGAGACAGGAGTGTAAAAAAGCGTTGTTTTTGGACGGCAATGAAGAAATGACTATATTTTGCGGTTTCTCCTGCTCAGAAAGACTTAGAAAGTTGATAATTGTGGGCAATGTTAGAAATGTCAGGAGAAACAAGAATTATGTAAAAGGATTGATGTAAGTCATTGTTTCCAAGAGAAATGGAGACAGGAGTGTAAAAAAGCGTTTTTTTGGACTGCAATGAAGAAATGACTATGTTCTGCGATTTCTCCTGCTCAAAAAGACTTAGAAAGTTGATAATTGTGGGCAATGTTAGAAATGTCAGGAGAAACAAGAATTATGTAAAAGTATTGATGTAAGTCATTGTTTCCAAGAGAAAGGGGGACAGGAGTGTAAAAAAGCGTTATTTTTGGAAGGCAATGAAGAAATGACTATGTTTTGCGATTTCTCCTGCTCAGAAAGACTTAGAAAGTTGATAATTGTGGACAATGTTAGAAATGTCATGAGAAACAAGAATTATGTAAAAGGATTGATGTAAGTCATTGTTTCCAAGAGAAAGGGAGACTGGAGTGTAAAAAAGCGTTGTTTTTGGCCTGCAATGAAGAAATGACTATGTTTTGCGATTTCTCCTGCTCAGAAAGACTTAGAAAGTTGATATTTGTGGACAATGTTAGAAATGTCATGAGAAACAAGAATTATGTAAAAGGATTGATGTAAGTCATTGTTTCCAAGAGAAAGGGAGACTGGAGTGTAAAAAAGCGTTGTTTTTGGACTGCAATGAAGAAATGACTATGTTTTGCGATTTCTCCTGCTCAGAAAGACTTAGAAAGTTGATATTTGTGGGCAATGTTAGAAAAGTCAGGAGAAACAAGAATTATGTAAAAGTATTGATGTAAGTCATTGTTTCCAAGAGAAAGGGAGACTGGAGTGTAAAAAAGCATTGTTTTTGGACGGCAATGAATAAATGACTGTTTTGCGATTTCTCTTGCTCAGAAAGACTTAGAAAGTTGATAATTGTGGGCAATGTTAGAAATGTCATGAGAAACAAGAATTATGTAAAATTATTGATGTAAGTCATTGTTTCCAAGAGAAAGGGAGACTGGAGTGTAAAAAAGCATTGTTTTTGGACGGCAATGAATAAATGACTGTTTTGCGATTTCTCTTGCTCAGAAAGACTTAGAAAGTTGATAATTGTGGGCAATGTTAGAAATGTCAGGAGAAACAAGAATTATGTAAAAGTATTGATGTAAGTCATTGTTTCCAAGAGAAAGGGAGACAGGAGTGTAAAAAAGTGTTGTTTTTGGACGGCAATGAAGAAATGACTATGTTTTGCGATTTCTCCTGCTCAGAAAGACTTAGAAAGTTGATAATTGTGGGCAATGTTAGAAATGTCAGGAGAAACAAGAATTATGTAAAAGGATTGATGTAAGTCATTGTTTCCAAGAGAAAGGGAGACTGGAGTGTAAAAAAGCGTTGTTTTTGGACTGCAATGAAGAAATGACTATGTTTTGCGATTTCTCCTGCTCAGAAAGACTTAGAAAGTTGATAATTGTGGACAATGTTAGAAATGTCAGGAGAAACAAGAATTATGTAAAAGGATTGATGTAAGTCATTGTTTCCAAGAGAAAGGGAGACTGGAGTGTAAAAAAGCGTTGTTTTTGGACTGCAATGAAGAAATGACTATGTTTTGCGATTTCTCCTGCTCAGAAAGACTTAGAAAGTTGATAATTGTGGGCAATGTTAGAAATGTCATGAGAAACAAGAATTATGTAAAAGGATTGATGTAAGTCATTGTTTCCAAGAGAAAGGGAGACTGGAGTGTAAAAAAGCATTGTTTTTGGACGGCAATGAATAAATGACTGTTTTGCGATTTCTCTTGCTCAGAAAGACTTAGAAAGTTGATAATTGTGGGCAATGTTAGAAATGTCAGGAGAAACAAGAATTATGTAAAAGTATTGATGTAAGTCATTGTTTCCAAGAGAAAGGGAGACAGGAGTGTAAAAAAGTGTTGTTTTTGGACGGCAATGAAGAAATGACTATGTTTTGCGATTTCTCCTGCTCAGAAAGACTTAGAAAGTTGATAATTGTGGGCAATGTTAGAAATGTCAGGAGAAACAAGAATTATGTAAAAGGATTGATGTAAGTCATTGTTTCCAAGAGAAAGGGAGACTGGAGTGTAAAAAAGCGTTGTTTTTGGACTGCAATGAAGAAATGACTATGTTTTGCGATTTCTCCTGCTCAGAAAGACTTAGAAAGTTGATAATTGTGGACAATGTTAGAAATGTCAGGAGAAACAAGAATTATGTAAAAGGATTGATGTAAGTCATTGTTTCCAAGAGAAAGGGAGACTGGAGTGTAAAAAAGCGTTGTTTTTGGACTGCAATGAAGAAATGACTATGTTTTGCGATTTCTCCTGCTCAGAAAGACTTAGAAAGTTGATAATTGTGGGCAATGTTAGATATGTTATGAGAAACAAGAATTATGTAAAAGGATTGATGTAAGTCATTGTTTCCAGGAGAAAGGGAGACAGGAGTGTAAAAAAGTGTTGTTTTTGGACTGCAATGAAGAAATGACTATGTTTTGCGATTTCTCCTGCTCAGAAAGACTTAGAAAGTTAATAATTGTGGGCAATGTTAGAAATGTCATGAGAAACAAGAATTATGTAAAAGGATTGATGTCAGTCATTGTTTCCAAGAGAAAGGGAGACTGGAGTGTAAAAAAAGCGTTGTTTTTGGACTGCAATGAAGAAATGACTATGTTTTGCGATTTCTCCTGCTCAGAAAGACTTAGAAAGTTGATATTTGTGGGCAATGTTAGAAATGTCAGGAGAAACAAGAATTATGTAAAAGTATTGATGTAAGTCATTGTTTCCAAGAGAAAGGGAGACAGGAGTGTAAAAAAGCGTTGTTTTTGGACGGCAATGAAGAAATGACTATGTTTTGCGATTTCTCCTGCTCAGAAAGACTTAGAAAGTTGATAATTGTGGGCAATGTTAGAAATGTCATGAGAAACAAGAATTATGTAAAAGGATTGATGTAAGTCATTGTTTCCAGGAGAAAGGGAGACAGGAGTGTAAAAAAGCGTTGTTTTTGGACGGCAATGAAGAAATGACTATATTTTGCGATTTCTCCTGCTCAGAAAGACTTAGAAAGTTGATATTTGTGGGCAATGTTAGAAATGTCATGAGAAACAAGAATTATGTAAAAGGATTGATGTAAGTCATTGTTTCCAAGAGAAAGGGAGACTGGAGTGTAAAAAAGCATTGTTTTTGGACTGCAATGAAGAAATGACTGTTTTGCAATTTCTCTTGCTCAGAAAGACTTAGAAAGTTGATAATTGTGGGCAATGTTAGAAATGTAATGAGAAACAAGAATTATGTAGAAGTATTGATGTAAGTCATTGTTTCCAGGAGAAAGGGAGACAGGAGTGTAAAAAAGCGTTGTTTTTGGACGGCAATGAAGAAATGACTATATTTTGCGATTTCTCCTGCTCAGAAAGACTTAGAAAGTTGATATTTGTGGGCAATGTTAGAAATGTCATGAGAAACAAGAATTATGTAAAAGGATTGATGTAAGTCATTGTTTCCAAGAGAAAGGGAGACTGGAGTGTAAAAAAGCGTTGTTTTTGGACTGCAATGAAGAAATGACTGTTTTGCAATTTGTCTTGCTCAGAAAGACTTAGAAAGTTGATAATTGTGGGCAATGTTAGAAATGTAATGAGAAACAAGAATTATGTAGAAGTATTGATGTAAGTCATTGTTTCCAGATGAAAGGGAGACAGGAGTGTAAAAAAGCGTTGTTTTTGGACGGCAATGAAGAAATGACTATATTTTGCGATTTCTCCTGCTCAGAAAGACTTAGAAAGTTGATATTTGTGGGCAATGTTAGAAATGTCATGAGAAACAAGAATTATGTAAAAGGATTGATGTAAGTCATTGTTTCCAAGAGAAAGGGAGACTGGAGTGTAAAAAAGCGTTGTTTTTGGACTGCAATGAAGAAATGACTATATTTTGCGATTTCTCCTGCTCAGAAAGACTTAGAAAGTTGATATTTGTGGGCAATGTTAGAAATGTCAGGAGAAACAAGAATTATGTAAAAGTATTGATGTAAGTCATTGTTTCCAGGAGAAAGGGAGACAGGAGTGTAAAAAAGCGTTGTTTTTGGACGGCAATGAAGAAATTACTATGTTTTGCGATTTCTCCTGCTCAGAAAGACTTAGAAAGTTGATAATTGTGGGCAATGGTAGAAATGTCATGAGAAATAAGAATTATGTAAAAGGATTGATGTAAGTCATTGTTGCCAAGAGAAAGGGAGACTGGAGTGTAAAAAAGCGTTGTTTTTGGACTGCAATGAAGAAATGACTATGTTTTGCGATTTCTCCTGCTCAGAAAGACTTAGAAAGTTGATATTTGTGGACAATGTTAGAAATGTCATGAGAAACAAGAATTATGTAAAAGGATTGATGTAAGTCATTGTTTCCAAGAGAAAGGGAGACTGGAGTGTAAAAAAGCGTTGTTTTTGGACTGCAATGAAGAAATGACTATGTTTTGCGATTTCTCCTGCTCAGAAAGACTTAGAAAGTTGATATTTGTGGGCAATGTTAGAAATGTCAGGAGAAACAAGAATTATGTAAAAGTATTGATGTAAGTCATTGTTTCCAAGAGAAAGGGAGACTGGAGTGTAAAAAAGCATTGTTTTTGGACGGCAATGAATAAATGACTGTTTTGCGATTTCTCTTGCTCAGAAAGACTTAGAAAGTTGATAATTGTGGGCAATGTTAGAAATGTCATGAGAAACAAGAATTATGTAAAATTATTGATGTAAGTCATTGTTTCCAAGAGAAAGGGAGACTGGAGTGTAAAAAAGCATTGTTTTTGGACGGCAATGAATAAATGACTGTTTTGCGATTTCTCTTGCTCAGAAAGACTTAGAAAGTTGATAATTGTGGGCAATGTTAGAAATGTCAGGAGAAACAAGAATTATGTAAAAGTATTGATGTAAGTCATTGTTTCCAAGAGAAAGGGAGACAGGAGTGTAAAAAAGTGTTGTTTTTGGACGGCAATGAAGAAATGACTATGTTTTGCGATTTCTCCTGCTCAGAAAGACTTAGAAAGTTGATAATTGTGGGCAATGTTAGAAATGTCAGGAGAAACAAGAATTATGTAAAAGGATTGATGTAAGTCATTGTTTCCAAGAGAAAGGGAGACTGGAGTGTAAAAAAGCGTTGTTTTTGGACTGCAATGAAGAAATGACTATGTTTTGCGATTTCTCCTGCTCAGAAAGACTTAGAAAGTTGATAATTGTGGACAATGTTAGAAATGTCAGGAGAAACAAGAATTATGTAAAAGGATTGATGTAAGTCATTGTTTCCAAGAGAAAGGGAGACTGGAGTGTAAAAAAGCGTTGTTTTTGGACTGCAATGAAGAAATGACTATGTTTTGCGATTTCTCCTGCTCAGAAAGACTTAGAAAGTTGATAATTGTGGGCAATGTTAGAAATGTCATGAGAAACAAGAATTATGTAAAAGGATTGATGTAAGTCATTGTTTCCAAGAGAAAGGGAGACTGGAGTGTAAAAAAGCATTGTTTTTGGACGGCAATGAATAAATGACTGTTTTGCGATTTCTCTTGCTCAGAAAGACTTAGAAAGTTGATAATTGTGGGCAATGTTAGAAATGTCAGGAGAAACAAGAATTATGTAAAAGTATTGATGTAAGTCATTGTTTCCAAGAGAAAGGGAGACAGGAGTGTAAAAAAGTGTTGTTTTTGGACGGCAATGAAGAAATGACTATGTTTTGCGATTTCTCCTGCTCAGAAAGACTTAGAAAGTTGATAATTGTGGGCAATGTTAGAAATGTCAGGAGAAACAAGAATTATGTAAAAGGATTGATGTAAGTCATTGTTTCCAAGAGAAAGGGAGACTGGAGTGTAAAAAAGCGTTGTTTTTGGACTGCAATGAAGAAATGACTATGTTTTGCGATTTCTCCTGCTCAGAAAGACTTAGAAAGTTGATAATTGTGGACAATGTTAGAAATGTCAGGAGAAACAAGAATTATGTAAAAGGATTGATGTAAGTCATTGTTTCCAAGAGAAAGGGAGACTGGAGTGTAAAAAAGCGTTGTTTTTGGACTGCAATGAAGAAATGACTATGTTTTGCGATTTCTCCTGCTCAGAAAGACTTAGAAAGTTGATAATTGTGGGCAATGTTAGATATGTTATGAGAAACAAGAATTATGTAAAAGGATTGATGTAAGTCATTGTTTCCAGGAGAAAGGGAGACAGGAGTGTAAAAAAGTGTTGTTTTTGGACTGCAATGAAGAAATGACTATGTTTTGCGATTTCTCCTGCTCAGAAAGACTTAGAAAGTTAATAATTGTGGGCAATGTTAGAAATGTCATGAGAAACAAGAATTATGTAAAAGGATTGATGTCAGTCATTGTTTCCAAGAGAAAGGGAGACTGGAGTGTAAAAAAAGCGTTGTTTTTGGACTGCAATGAAGAAATGACTATGTTTTGCGATTTCTCCTGCTCAGAAAGACTTAGAAAGTTGATATTTGTGGGCAATGTTAGAAATGTCAGGAGAAACAAGAATTATGTAAAAGTATTGATGTAAGTCATTGTTTCCAAGAGAAAGGGAGACAGGAGTGTAAAAAAGCGTTGTTTTTGGACGGCAATGAAGAAATGACTATGTTTTGCGATTTCTCCTGCTCAGAAAGACTTAGAAAGTTGATAATTGTGGGCAATGTTAGAAATGTCATGAGAAACAAGAATTATGTAAAAGGATTGATGTAAGTCATTGTTTCCAGGAGAAAGGGAGACAGGAGTGTAAAAAAGCGTTGTTTTTGGACGGCAATGAAGAAATGACTATATTTTGCGATTTCTCCTGCTCAGAAAGACTTAGAAAGTTGATATTTGTGGGCAATGTTAGAAATGTCATGAGAAACAAGAATTATGTAAAAGGATTGATGTAAGTCATTGTTTCCAAGAGAAAGGGAGACTGGAGTGTAAAAAAGCATTGTTTTTGGACTGCAATGAAGAAATGACTGTTTTGCAATTTCTCTTGCTCAGAAAGACTTAGAAAGTTGATAATTGTGGGCAATGTTAGAAATGTAATGAGAAACAAGAATTATGTAGAAGTATTGATGTAAGTCATTGTTTCCAGGAGAAAGGGAGACAGGAGTGTAAAAAAGCGTTGTTTTTGGACGGCAATGAAGAAATGACTATATTTTGCGATTTCTCCTGCTCAGAAAGACTTAGAAAGTTGATATTTGTGGGCAATGTTAGAAATGTCATGAGAAACAAGAATTATGTAAAAGGATTGATGTAAGTCATTGTTTCCAAGAGAAAGGGAGACTGGAGTGTAAAAAAGCGTTGTTTTTGGACTGCAATGAAGAAATGACTGTTTTGCAATTTGTCTTGCTCAGAAAGACTTAGAAAGTTGATAATTGTGGGCAATGTTAGAAATGTAATGAGAAACAAGAATTATGTAGAAGTATTGATGTAAGTCATTGTTTCCAGATGAAAGGGAGACAGGAGTGTAAAAAAGCGTTGTTTTTGGACGGCAATGAAGAAATGACTATATTTTGCGATTTCTCCTGCTCAGAAAGACTTAGAAAGTTGATATTTGTGGGCAATGTTAGAAATGTCATGAGAAACAAGAATTATGTAAAAGGATTGATGTAAGTCATTGTTTCCAAGAGAAAGGGAGACTGGAGTGTAAAAAAGCGTTGTTTTTGGACTGCAATGAAGAAATGACTATATTTTGCGATTTCTCCTGCTCAGAAAGACTTAGAAAGTTGATATTTGTGGGCAATGTTAGAAATGTCAGGAGAAACAAGAATTATGTAAAAGTATTGATGTAAGTCATTGTTTCCAGGAGAAAGGGAGACAGGAGTGTAAAAAAGCGTTGTTTTTGGACGGCAATGAAGAAATTACTATGTTTTGCGATTTCTCCTGCTCAGAAAGACTTAGAAAGTTGATAATTGTGGGCAATGGTAGAAATGTCATGAGAAATAAGAATTATGTAAAAGGATTGATGTAAGTCATTGTTGCCAAGAGAAAGGGAGACTGGAGTGTAAAAAAGCGTTGTTTTTGGACTGCAATGAAGAAATGACTATGTTTTGCGATTTCTCCTGCTCAGAAAGACTTAGAAAGTTGATAATTGTGGGCAATGTTAGAAATGTCATGAGAAACAAGAATTATGTAAAAGGATTGATGTAAGTCATTGTTTCCAGGAGAAAGGGAGACAGGAGTGTAAAAAAGCGTTGTTTTTGGACGGCAATGAAGAAATGACTATATTTTGCGGTTTCTCCTGCTCAGAAAGACTTAGAAAGTTGATAATTGTGGGCAATGTTAGAAATGTCAGGAGAAACAAGAATTATGTAAAAGGATTGATGTAAGTCATTGTTTCCAAGAGAAATGGAGACAGGAGTGTAAAAAAGCGTTGTTTTTGGACTGCAATGAAGAAATGACTATGTTCTGCGATTTCTCCTGCTCAAAAAGACTTAGAAAGTTGATAATTGTGGGCAATGTTAGAAATGTCAGGAGAAACAAGAATTATGTAAAAGTATTGATGTAAGTCATTGTTTCCAAGAGAAAGGGGGACAGGAGTGTAAAAAAGCGTTATTTTTGGACGGCAATGAAGAAATGACTATGTTTTGCGATTTCTCCTGCTCAGAAAGACTTAGAAAGTTGATAATTGTGGACAATGTTAGAAATGTCATGAGAAACAAAAATTATGTAAAAGGATTGATGTAAGTCATTGTTTCCAAGAGAAAGGGAGACTGGAGTGTAAAAAGGCGTTGTTTTTGGACTGCAATGAAGAAATGACTATGTTTTGCGATTTCTCCTGCTCAGAAAGACTTAGAAAGTTGATATTTGTGGACAATGTTAGAAATGTCATGAGAAACAAGAATTATGTAAAAGGATTGATGTAAGTCATTGTTTCCAAGAGAAAGGGAGACTGGAGTGTAAAAAAGCGTTGTTTTTGGACTGCAATGAAGAAATGACTATGTTTTGCGATTTCTCCTGCTCAGAAAGACTTAGAAAGTTGATAATTGTGGGCAATGTTAGAAATGTCATGAGAAACAAGAATTATGTAAAAGGATTGATGTAAGTCATTGTTTCCAAGAGAAAGGGAGACTGGAGTGTAAAAAAGCATTGTTTTTGGACGGCAATGAATAAATGACTGTTTTGCGATTTCTCTTGCTCAGAAAGACTTAGAAAGTTGATAATTGTGGGCAATGTTAGAAATGTCAGGAGAAACAAGAATTATGTAAAAGTATTGATGTAAGTCATTGTTTCCAAGAGAAAGGGAGACAGGAGTGTAAAAAAGTGTTGTTTTTGGACGGCAATGAAGAAATGACTATGTTTTGCGATTTCTCCTGCTCAGAAAGACTTAGAAAGTTGATAATTGTGGGCAATGTTAGAAATGTCAGGAGAAACAAGAATTATGTAAAAGGATTGATGTAAGTCATTGTTTCCAAGAGAAAGGGAGACTGGAGTGTAAAAAAGCGTTGTTTTTGGACTGCAATGAAGAAATGACTATGTTTTGCGATTTCTCCTGCTCAGAAAGACTTAGAAAGTTGATAATTGTGGACAATGTTAGAAATGTCAGGAGAAACAAGAATTATGTAAAAGGATTGATGTAAGTCATTGTTTCCAAGAGAAAGGGAGACTGGAGTGTAAAAAAGCGTTGTTTTTGGACTGCAATGAAGAAATGACTATGTTTTGCGATTTCTCCTGCTCAGAAAGACTTAGAAAGTTGATAATTGTGGGCAATGTTAGATATGTTATGAGAAACAAGAATTATGTAAAAGGATTGATGTAAGTCATTGTTTCCAGGAGAAAGGGAGACAGGAGTGTAAAAAAGTGTTTTTTTTGGACTGCAATGAAGAAATGACTATGTTTTGCGATTTCTCCTGCTCAGAAAGACTTAGAAAGTTAATAATTGTGGGCAATGTTAGAAATGTCATGAGAAACAAGAATTATGTAAAAGGATTGATGTCAGTCATTGTTTCCAAGAGAAAGGGAGACTGGAGTGTAAAAAAAGCGTTGTTTTTGGACTGCAATGAAGAAATGACTATGTTTTGCGATTTCTCCTGCTCAGAAAGACTTAGAAAGTTGATATTTGTGGGCAATGTTAGAAATGTCAGGAGAAACAAGAATTATGTAAAAGTATTGATGTAAGTCATTGTTTCCAAGAGAAAGGGAGACAGGAGTGTAAAAAAGCGTTGTTTTTGGACGGCAATGAAGAAATGACTATGTTTTGCGATTTCTCCTGCTCAGAAAGACTTAGAAAGTTGATAATTGTGGGCAATGTTAGAAATGTCATGAGAAACAAGAATTATGTAAAAGGATTGATGTAAGTCATTGTTTCCAGGAGAAAGGGAGACAGGAGTGTAAAAAAGCGTTGTTTTTGGACGGCAATGAAGAAATGACTATATTTTGCGATTTCTCCTGCTCAGAAAGACTTAGAAAGTTGATATTTGTGGGCAATGTTAGAAATGTCATGAGAAACAAGAATTATGTAAAAGGATTGATGTAAGTCATTGTTTCCAAGAGAAAGGGAGACTGGAGTGTAAAAAAGCATTGTTTTTGGACTGCAATGAAGAAATGACTGTTTTGCAATTTCTCTTGCTCAGAAAGACTTAGAAAGTTGATAATTGTGGGCAATGTTAGAAATGTCATGAGAAACAAGAATTATGTAAAAGGATTGATGTAAGTCATTGTTTCCAGGAGAAAGGGAGACAGGAGTGTAAAAAAGCGTTGTTTTTGGACGGCAATGAAGAAATGACTATATTTTGCGATTTCTCCTGCTCAGAAAGACTTAGAAAGTTGATATTTGTGGGCAATGTTAGAAATGTCATGAGAAACAAGAATTATGTAAAAGGATTGATGTAAGTCATTGTTTCCAAGAGAAAGGGAGACTGGAGTGTAAAAAAGCGTTGTTTTTGGACTGCAATGAAGAAATGACTGTTTTGCAATTTGTCTTGCTCAGAAAGACTTAGAAAGTTGATAATTGTGGGCAATGTTAGAAATGTAATGAGAAACAAGAATTATGTAGAAGTATTGATGTAAGTCATTGTTTCCAGATGAAAGAGAGACAGGAGTGTAAAAAAGCGTTGTTTTTGGACGGCAATGAAGAAATGACTATATTTTGCGATTTCTCCTGCTCAGAAAGACTTAGAAAGTTGATATTTGTGGGCAATGTTAGAAATGTCATGAGAAACAAGAATTATGTAAAAGGATTGATGTAAGTCATTGTTTCCAAGAGAAAGGGAGACTGGAGTGTAAAAAAGCGTTGTTTTTGGACTGCAATGAAGAAATGACTATATTTTGCGATTTCTCCTGCTCAGAAAGACTTAGAAAGTTGATATTTGTGGGCAATGTTAGAAATGTCAGGAGAAACAAGAATTATGTAAAAGTATTGATGTAAGTCATTGTTTCCAGGAGAAAGGGAGACAGGAGTGTAAAAAAGCGTTGTTTTTGGACGGCAATGAAGAAATTACTATGTTTTGCGATTTCTCCTGCTCAGAAAGACTTAGAAAGTTGATAATTGTGGGCAATGGTAGAAATGTCATGAGAAATAAGAATTATGTAAAAGGATTGATGTAAGTCATTGTTGCCAAGAGAAAGGGAGACTGGAGTGTAAAAAAGCGTTGTTTTTGGACTGCAATGAAGAAATGACTATGTTTTGCGATTTCTCCTGCTCAGAAAGACTTAGAAAGTTAATAATTGTGGGCAATGTTAGAAATGTCATGAGAAACAAGAATTATGTAAAAGGATTGATGTCAGTCATTGTTTCCAAGAGAAAGGGAGACTGGAGTGTAAAAAAAGCGTTGTTTTTGGACTGCAATGAAGAAATGACTATGTTTTGCGATTTCTCCTGCTCAGAAAGACTTAGAAAGTTGATATTTGTGGGCAATGTTAGAAATGTCAGGAGAAACAAGAATTATGTAAAAGTATTGATGTAAGTCATTGTTTCCAAGAGAAAGGGAGACAGGAGTGTAAAAAAGCGTTGTTTTTGGACGGCAATGAAGAAATGACTATGTTTTGCGATTTCTCCTGCTCAGAAAGACTTAGAAAGTTGATAATTGTGGGCAATGTTAGAAATGTCATGAGAAACAAGAATTATGTAAAAGGATTGATGTAAGTCATTGTTTCCAGGAGAAAGGGAGACAGGAGTGTAAAAAAGCGTTGTTTTTGGACGGCAATGAAGAAATGACTATATTTTGCGGTTTCTCCTGCTCAGAAAGACTTAGAAAGTTGATAATTGTGGGCAATGTTAGAAATGTCAGGAGAAACAAGAATTATGTAAAAGGATTGATGTAAGTCATTGTTTCCAAGAGAAATGGAGACAGGAGTGTAAAAAAGCGTTGTTTTTGGACTGCAATGAAGAAATGACTATGTTCTGCGATTTCTCCTGCTCAAAAAGACTTAGAAAGTTGATAATTGTGGGCAATGTTAGAAATGTCAGGAGAAACAAGAATTATGTAAAAGTATTGATGTAAGTCATTGTTTCCAAGAGAAAGGGGGACAGGAGTGTAAAAAAGCGTTATTTTTGGACGGCAATGAAGAAATGACTATGTTTTGCGATTTCTCCTGCTCAGAAAGACTTAGAAAGTTGATAATTGTGGACAATGTTAGAAATGTCATGAGAAACAAGAATTATGTAAAAGGATTGATGTAAGTCATTGTTTCCAAGAGAAAGGGAGACTGGAGTGTAAAAAGGCGTTGTTTTTGGACTGCAATGAAGAAATGACTATGTTTTGCGATTTCTCCTGCTCAGAAAGACTTAGAAAGTTGATATTTGTGGACAATGTTAGAAATGTCATGAGAAACAAGAATTATGTAAAAGGATTGATGTAAGTCATTGTTTCCAAGAGAAAGGGAGACTGGAGTGTAAAAAAGCGTTGTTTTTGGACTGCAATGAAGAAATGACTATGTTTTGCGATTTCTCCTGCTCAGAAAGACTTAGAAAGTTGATATTTGTGGGCAATGTTAGAAATGTCAGGAGAAACAAGAATTATGTAAAAGGATTGATGTAAGTCATTGTTTCCAAGAGAAAGGGAGACTGGAGTGTAAAAAAGCATTGTTTTTGGACGGCAATGAATAAATGA